>NC_057812.1:123819060-124119060 GCF_018294505.1 Triticum aestivum
GTGCCTTTGTTGCGTTAATTGCCCGCTACAGGTGGGAATCTGGTCGCTTCGGCACTGTCCTGTTCATCAGCTTACGTATATGTGCCTGCTATCATGAGGGCATTTTGTGTTGATTTGATAGTTTTGTGAATATATGCGAATGCTGCAACTTCCGGGTGCTGATTTGAGTGATAATGTTCTTATTTAGCTGCCATAAAGCTAACTTGAAGGTATTCCAGAGCGATATGTAGAATGTGATTTATAATGTTTTGCAATGCTAGTGTAATTATCATGAACTCACCTACAGGGTAAAAGCCATCAAGTCGATGAAGAATTCTACTTGTTGTTTAGGTCTCTTCTGAACAGCTGGTGGTGTTATTGCATAGCTGATTCATTTTACTTTTGCTCTTATTGACAGATCACTATATAATCCTCGTCCTACATCCACACGCTTGAAAGGCTTCATATATATTCATCTTAGCATGAAGCACGATCGGTTAATTTTCGCCAATATTGGTCATGCCGGGGGATACATGTACCAGTATCCACCAGAGTTTCCAATGTCCCATGATCTTGGGCTGAGTTTGGTAACACATCTCGGAAGATTGTTGGGGAGTTCTTTGCAACATCGCAGGGAGATCTGTTCTTCGGGAAATGTGAAGGCTCAGGAAGCATTCATTTGCCTCAGGAAGTTTGCCAGAGCTTTCTTCTTCTGGTTTTCTAGAGCGTATGACCCCAAGAGTCCCCACGGGTTTTCACATATAAAGCGAGTGACTTCTGGTGTGCAAAATTTGGTGGGATCGCAGTTTGCTTCTCTAAAAGAAGGGCATGCTGTACAGCTGTTGTTAGCCAGACTTGCACAGGCAACCGTTGGACGAATGTGGAATGACATTGAGCAGCAACATGCCAGCAATCTTCTTACTATGGCTGGTTTTGCTGCTATCGTACCACCATTTGAAAACATGTAGGCCTCAATACCAATTATTTGCCCATCATGTGTTCTACTTTCCCTTTTATATTTTTGTTCGCGTTCACGACTTTTCTACTGTATTTCTTGGAAATGCTTACCTCTCATTTTATATCTGTATGAATGTACAAGATCTCCGAAGATGCTTGCAGAGTTGATAACGTTTGGAAATGTTGATGGTTATATCAACATGCCAGCAGAGCAGCCTTGTTTGGACACTAAGCGGCTAAGTTGTTCTTCTGTTGCTGTGCCAACTACGATCTTTCAAGAAGACGCAGTTGAACCAAAAACTGGAATCAAGTTCCCTGCATTCCTTGAAGATGACTCCTGTCCAGCTACAACGGTATACACCCCTTATTTTTAGGAGCTTCTTATGTCATACTGCAGAGTTGTTTTCTTTAACAATGTAGAGTTAAGATTGGACATAAGTCTAGGATAAGTATTACATCGACTAACCAAGACACTTGGTATACTCGGTTATTCCGTGGATGGATTCATGTGACAGTTCATTGATAACTAATGCTTTACTTCTCAACTTTCTAAGTCATTTGTCCTCCCTTGGTTTGTTGATGACTTCATGTGACAGTTCATTGAAAACTAAATTGCAGGTCCTCGTTGGGGTGGGTTTCAAAGGCATGAAAATAATGAGGGTCAAAAATCTGAACCTGTACGCTTTTGGTTTATGTAAGTAAACTGTTTGAAAAGTGATTAGGTTGTTTGTATCCATTTACCAGTAAAATTTGTTTATCCGGCATTCCTCTATTGATTACTGACGATACCATGCCCTCGTAGATATGCAACCGAATTCTATTTGCGAGAAGCTGGGTCCTAAGTATGCTTCAGTTCCAACCACCAACCTGAAGGATGACCCAGATTTCTATGATGATCTTCTGAGGTATGCTCTCCATTGATATGTCACTGACCCAGTGTTACACTCACACATTCTCTGAAGTGCATAAGCTTAGCATGTGCTATTATGGTGTCACAAACTTATCTTGTCGAGCAAGGTCATAAGGATTCTTCTTTAAGCTGGATATATGTTATTGTGGTAGTTGGTTTCTGGTTGTACTGCATGTTGCTATCAGTTGGTATCTTGTTGTCAGGATTTCTGCTTGTACATTTTCATGGCAGCAGATGGGGCACAATTCACCCACATGTCCATATATATCACTAAATCCTCATAAGGAACATTTAGTGGTTGTTTATCTACTATGTGTTCATCATGGAAATGTGATAAGAAAGTTGGGACCTTTTTTATTTTACGGATTTCATAGGATTTCGGTAGGATTCCAATCTGTAGAAAATTTTCCTGCACAGGCACTTTGGATCATAGGTGTTGGTTCCAGATTCCAATTTATTGGTTTCCTGTGCCCCAATTCATAGGAATTGCAACGCCCATTCCAAGTTTCCGACCTCTTTTTCCCACTCATTCTCGTAGGATCGATGTACTTTTCTCTTGTTGTATAGCTGAACGTTTGTGCCTACCATTTTCATGTTTTTTCAGTTCTCTGTTTTGTGCTTACATTCTGTTAAAAGTCTGTGTTTTTCATTCTTGCAATCCAAAGTGGACCTTCATACTTCTTCTACATTCTATGATCCTCTGGTTCTAATAACATATGTGTTGTCATTTTTCCAGGGAAAACCTTCATATCAGAGTTAGGTTGGTAGTCAACTACAAAGGCCTTAGCATTGGTGCAGTGAGAGAGTAAGTAGTATGATCTTATTTTGCTGGCATGAATCTCTTACACATATCTATCATGTACTCCAGACTGAACCGGCATTCCTTTTATTCGTTGCAGTGTATTCGAGAAGTCACTTGGCCTGCGTTTGCGAAAGGTCCTTGCTTTTTCAGATGCCACTTCACTTCTCTTACTAGTCCTATAGACTTATGTGAGATTTTGCATTTTACAGATAAATCCCGACACTGACTATCATTGCTTGAAGACCTTTGCTTCTTACTTCACTAAAGATATCCCTATACCTGCTGTAAGGCTCAACACACTAGTTTGTAGTCGGTAACTTTCAGACTTTAGTGGTTAAATTAATGCTATTTGCAGGGCACAAAGATCGACTTCTGCCAAACGTCTGACGGTCAGCTAATAACAGAAAGTAAGTACCTCAGGCCGTGGCTGCTGAGTCGATTTATTTGTTTCGGGATGTTCTCTATGTAATATCGAGTGTATCTTGACAAGAAAGTTTGCTTGCAGTTGATGGCAGGCAGATCAGTGCTGTTCAGAGCAAAGACCTTTGCAGTAAGTATATGTTTCCCTAGCCAAAATTTTGGTAGCTACCATTATTTGCACCCTTGGTGTCTCCACTTTGAACATCCATTAGTAATATGTTTCACCTGAAGAAGTGCTTCTTCCTATGACAAAGCAACTTGGTGATACTGTACATGTTTGCTGCTTGTAATTTTGAACCAAGTCATTTTCTACACGCAGGGGCTTTCTTCGACATGTACATTGGCGATTCGCCCGTCTCGCTAGAGGCCAAAAGGGAAGTCGCCCGGAACGTCGCCGGGCTCATGGGCAGATGTGGCGGGTGAGACAGGGCCCCGGTGGGTCAGAGAATTCTTTCGTTCTTCCGTTACAGCATGTGGATAGGAGAAAACTAGGCGAGGATCGTTGCGTCGTGTACATACGCTGAGAGATCTGGTAACCTGTAAAGTGGAAAGGGCGATGTTGTATTGTTGTAACACACACACATGGGAGATGCGCATCGGCCTGCTGTGCAAGGCGCCTCCGTCCCCATTTGGATGGAGCTCTTGCCTTTTTGTAGATGAGGAGTTGAGGATGCTTCTCCCATGATGAAAGAAAACATACAAGCCTGCAGGTCTTTCCGTTGGTGGCTTGCTGCCGTGAGTCTTTGCAATGCGATGTGCCTGTTGTTGTGCTCTGCTCTGTTCAGTATCCATTCTTATGCCTTGTTTGGTTAGGCTGTGGATTTCTAAAAGCAGCTGTGAAAAATTTGCTGTGAAAAAACAGCTGTGGAAAATCTGATGTGAAAAAGATGTAGGTTATTTGGCAAATCAGCTGATACAATTTTTAGATTTTGACCCGCCGCGGAATCAGATTTTGGAAAAGCACGTCTTTCGTTTTTGATTTAGATTTTGACAACGGATTTTTGAAATCGGATTCTGCTGGGTTTGGCTTTTGATTCAGATTCTGCTGCGCGGCAGCGGAATTCGTCAGAGTTGCCCTTTTCTGCTCTTTGGCTCTATCTGTATCGCGCGCAGAAATCCTGCAAGCCGATGGAAGTAAAATAATAGATATGTTTGGTCCATGTGACCAAGCAGTTGGTGCAATCTACCATAAACCACACCCAATTTGCTACTCCTTCCGTCTCATAATATAAAAATGTTTTTAACACTATACTAGTGTAAAAAACGTTTTTATATTATGAGACAGAGAGAGTATCATTTATCAGCGTTAAAAAATAACAGACAAGAGGGGCAAACACCATGGAGGCATATTTTTATAAAAGAGTGAAAAACACGGTTGAAATATTGGAAGCGAACCTGGCTGACCTGGAACAAGACTGTGTCCATACTACTAAGGGGGTGTTTGATTGCAAGGGTAGTCTTTTTCTAGGTCCTTAAGAAAAAGTCCCTCCTGTTTGGTTACATAGGGACTAAAAGAGACTTTTTATAGCCTAGTCCCTGTAACCAAACAGGGCCTGAGTCAACGCTCAATTCTCTATTTATCAGCATTAATAAGATACATTATTCATCCCTCAAAAGAAAAAAAAGGAACGTTATTCACGTGGGTTTTAGGGACAAATCAAGGATTGAGAAGTGAAATGACACGCATGACTGGCTCACTTTTTTATTTTCGTCTTACCCTTGGATAGAGCTTGACATAAAGCTTGGGGCTCGAGGCTCGGTTGGACTCGTCTTGGGCTCAGCCCGACTTGAAGGTCCGAGCGGGTACATTCATGCTTGTTTTAGGTACAGATCAACAGGGCAGAGCCATGAAGTTTTGTCAATAGGTTCACTAAGGATTTAGGGTATGAACTAGCTATTGTCTACAATGGGGGAGCTTGCTTATAAATCCAGGCTAATCTCTCCCAAAATCCTTCACAACTTATTCAAGGTAAGGGGCAATGACCCACCCCCCCCCTCGATACTTACATAGCTCTATTTGGTCATGAGGTTCATTTCAAGGTCTACTGAAGCATGTATGTTCATTCTAGTTCCCTTCAAGGTTTATAGATTCGTCCCGTTATGACTATTTGGACATGAGGTTCACTGAAAAACCACCACTACCAAAATAAAATGAATCGGGGATCTCAATAATTTTGCACTGGCCAGGACATAATTTAGTGCACTTGATAAATGATGGTAAAAGTAGAAACTAAATGATAAAATGTTTATTTAAAGCAGGAACTTTTACAGTGACGCAAAAGTTATGTGTATATCAACCCTGGCTCCACGGCTTCATGAAAGGCAAAAACACCACCACCCGTTGGACTGTGCATGCACAGCGTGAAGACTTTGCCCGATACTCCAGGAGAATATAATTGTGAAGTAAAGGATATTCCAAATGGTGCGAAGTCGAAAATGTCGTCAAATGAGGCTTGTGACGGTTTCCCTGTCCATAAAGTGGTGCATCTGCTATAAAAAGGATCGGTAAATTGATGGATAGGACAGGTAGTGATACTAGAGGAGTAGACGATGCAGGAGCATACCCCAAAACTATCTTGCAGGGGTAGATGGACCGTCCAAGTGCACCAAATCACTATCTCCATGACCGTACCCAAGGTCATAGACACAACTGTTGGTCGAGGCGTGGCATCCTGCAAAATGAGCACTCCCATGGTCTCCACCTCTGATCTGGACGTGTGCGCACCGACATTGATTATCCAGGGTGGAAAAGTCGGGTCTGACAAACAAATGAAAAGTTGATAATTATTTTATGGACTAGATAGAATGGATAATTTCTCGAAAGGAAAAAAAGTTGTTGTGAGAAGATGGCTTATAGCAAGTCTAGCTGGCATGCAGTGGCGGAGCTTGCTAATAAATCCAGGCCAAACTCTCCTAAAATCCTTCACAACTTATCCAAGGCTAGGGGCCAATGCCCCCCCCCCCCGATGATATCTACATAGGTCTACCTCTGATTATGTTTACATAGACAACATAAGGAACCAAAATATCATACTACATAAATAGTTACATAAAACTACGTGATTAATGAGTATGAGTTGAATGAAAACATAAACCCCTTTTCACATGTTTCAAACAAAGTAGTCAGAAGCACAACTTTGTAGTTTCCTGGGCAGTTAGATTAGCTCTTCCTAGTAAAAAATATGCCATGTTAATTTCTTAAGCTATAAATAAGTACAATTAAGTGGAACATGTAGAGTCACTATCATTTCCAAGTTTCTTTGCTCGACCTTTCATGTTCTTAAAAAGACCAGTCACATCATCATTACTACTTACTAACGGTAAAAAAACTACCTACCATTTCCAAGTTTCTTTGCTCGATCTTTCATGTTCTTAAAAAGACAGTCACATCATCATTACTACTTACTAACGGTTAAAACTACCATCTGTCAGCAAATTAGAAAATCACTCATGGATTGATCACCCATTTTATTACATATTTTATTAACAACAATCATAATTCAAAAGAATTTGTCAATTAATTCCATAGAAATCGGCAATACCAGTACTAGCTTTGCAGGTTGATAGACCAAAGTAAAAGTAGTATATATGTTTATTGGTCTTGCACCATTAATTTAGCAAGATCGGTAATTTCTTTAGGACCAACATCATGCCGTTTATCTGAACCAAAATCATCTGGTGTAGCGACCAAACCTCAAACGGTCCAATCTCTGTGCTCCAGTGTCATCCCTGGATCAGTAATGCTGACACCGCACAGTACTTGAAGGATTTATAACAGAGTATCAATCACACAATTATTACAACGAGTGTCTCAAAAGAGAACTTATTACAATAAATATGGCTTAAGGCCATCTAATAATAATAACAGCGGAAGGCTTGGAAGATAAGTGAGTTCATCAACTCCAATGGCATCACTGAGTATAGAACCACGACCTAAGGCACCTTACTCATCGTTTGAAAAGTCTGCAACATGAACGTTGCAGCCCGAAACGGGTCAGCACATGGAATATGCTGGCAAAGTAACACATATAGAGCAATGAAAGAGTAATTCTATACTACATGCATATTTGGCTGGTGGAAAGCTCTATGGTTACAGTTTTGCGTAAAGCCAATTTTTCCCTACTGCAAAGGAATAAATTTTATTTAACTATCATGGTAGTTGTTAAACATTGAGAGTGTAGACACCCTCTCAATCCCAATTAAACATCATCATTAAAAACCCAACAATATTAATTAGAGTAACATGATGAGATTCACATGATAATCCAAGTACTAGATACTCAAGTTGTCCATAACCGGGGACACGGCTAACCATGGTTAGTTTATACACTCTGCAGAGGTTTGCGCACTTTTCCCCACAAAACTCGATCTTCTCCGTTGGGATTCTCGCACTACATGGTGTTTGAGAAACGGATGACCGAGACATAGTCTTTCAGAAACGCTAGCACCTTACGATCGGGTAGACCGTTACACCTACTTTCCCCTACATCTGCTAGTCTACCACTGTAAGAGTTCGCACGACTTATTCAACTATGTTAGAGCCCATAGTAGCTTGTGGCTGCACACAGAAGTTTCTAGTATGAATAATCTCATGATCCCTTTGAGCCTGGGTGGCGGTCCAAAAGAAAAACAGGCAATCGCTGGAATACCCAGGTGCCTCAATCCACCCAGATGTGTGTTTAAGTTGCCACCTTAGATAAATCATTAATTTAACAATCTCACATCTGTTACGGATACACTCACCCAATCTACGTCTACTAGCATAGCATGGCAATAAGCAAATGTAGAAGTAACTCCCAAAGGTTTGATAATGAAACAGGTAATAGGTACTACCTCATCTACTTTCCAAAACCCACAATTTAATTAGATACTAATCATGCAATGTGTGAGGATTGATCTAATGCAATAAAACTGGGTAGTAGGAGGTATGATCAAAGTGTTACTTGCCTTGCTGATGATCCGCAAAACCTAGCGATTCGAAGTAGCAAGCGGTGCACTCCGGGTACTCTATCGCAAACAAATAAGCATACAATAAGTACTCAACTAATGCATAGGTAAAACTCAAATAAGAGATCTAACTAGAAAGTTCAACTTAAGAACTCCGGTACCAAAAAGAATCAAATCGAACGAAACAACGAAAGTCAAACGGCGAAAGAAACAAACTTCATTTACTATTCTGGATCTAGGTCAAATTTTACTGAAGCAAAAATTTGTTTGAGTTGGTTAAATGGAAAGAGGGTTTTGAGACGAAACTCCAGGCGCTTGAATCGTCTGATTCCGATAAACAAGCGAAAAGTTATACTAGATCGAAAATCGGATCAGAAATAATCGCGGAATAATCCGAGAAAAAGAAAAACGACGGACAGATTAACGAACGAACGTTCATTATCTGGATCTAAACGATGAACGCGTTCGTTAAAACGAACGACCGAGCGAACGCTCGCTAATTAACCTAAATCGAAAAAAAACGATCTAATAAAAAAACAGAAATTAAAAAAACCGAACGAAAACCAGCGAAAACCAACGGTTTTCTAAAAAAAATGGCGGCGGCGGTCAACCTCGGGGGGCGGGTCCGGCGGCGGCGGCGGCTTGGGGCTGGGCGCGGCGCGGCTAGGGTTTGGGGCACGGCGGCTTGGGGCTGAAAGCGGTCCGGGGCGGCGCTATATAAAGGGCCCGGACGGAGGAGTCCCGGCCGATCCCGGCCCGAAGTCGGTTTGTTTTTTTAAATAATTACGCGCAGAAAAACAAAGAAAAGAAATACCAAACGGACTCCAAATATCCTGAAATAAATTTTTCCCGGCTTCTAAAATCAAGCCGCATAGGATGAACATTTATTTGGGGCCTAAATGCAATTTCGAAAAACACGCATTTTTCCTAAATTCAAATAAAATAGCAAATAAAACCAAAATAAAATCTTATTTGATTTTATTATTAAATCCTTAATATTTCTTTATTTTGGGAAAGTCATTTTATTCCCTCTATCATATTTTTGTGATAGAAATAATTGAAGATAAAATAAATAAAATCAAATGATCCTATTTTCAAAATTTGAGAAAAATCAAATATGAAAATAACGAAATCCCCAACTCTCTACGAGGGTCCTTGAGTTGCGTGAAATTTCTAGGATCAACCAAAATGCAATAAAATATGATATGCAAAGATGCTCTAATGTATAACATTCCAAATTGAAAATTTGGGATGTTACAAACCTACCCCCCTTAAGATGAATCTCGCCCTCGAGATTCGGGTTGGCTAGAAAATAGGTGAGGGTGGTCCTTCCGCAAATCTTCCTCTCGCTCCCAGGTGGCTTCATCCTCCGTGTGCTGACTCCATTGAACTTTGCAAAACTTGATAACCTTGCTGGGGATGACTCGGCTGGCATACTCAAGAATCTTGACTGGTTTCTCCTCATAAGTCAAATCACTGTCCAACTGAATCGCTTCCAGTGGCACTGTATCTCTCAGCGGTATATCAGCCATCTCTGCGTGGCACTTCTTCAACTGGGAAACGTGGAACATGTCGTGAACTCCTGACAATCCTTCGGGCAATTCCAACTTGTAGGACATTTCTCCCATACGCTCCAAAACCTTGTATGGTCCTACAAAACGTGGTGATAACTTTCCCTTAACTCCAAAGCACTTAACTCCTCGAAGTGGAGATACTCGGAGATAAACTCGGTCTCCGACTTCGTAAACTGTCTCCTTGCGTTTAGAATCTGCATAGCTCTTCTGCCTAGACTGGGCTACCTTGAGCCTATCGCGAATCAATTTCACCTTCTGTTCAGACTCCTTAATCAGATCCGGTCCAAACAACTATCGGTCTCCAACTTCATCCCACGACAATGGGGTCCTGCACCTCCTTTCGTACAAGGCTTCGAGAGGGGCCATCTTCAAACTGGATTGATAACTGTTGTTGTAAGAGAACTCTGCGTATGACAAATTGTCGTCCCAACTAGATCCATAATCTAGCGCACAAGCTCTCAACATATCCTCCAAAATCTGATTGACTCTCTCGGTCTGGCCATCTGTCTGCGGATGAAAAGCTGTACTGAACTCTAGCCTGCAGAATCAACTTCCTGATCTCCGGGTCATTGGGCACATAAACACGGTCTTCAAACCATAGGGTATCGTGTTCATCCTCACGAAATCCTTTAATTTTTCCTTTGCTCATCTTCTCCTTTATAGAGGCAACCTCCTTGTCAGTCTTCTGAGCTTCTCTGATCTTATCCATCAAAGTAGACTGAATCTCCAATGCTGCTACATAGCCTCTCAGGACTATCTCCAAACATAGATCACGAAGATCCTCGGCTAACTCTCTTGGTACATCTCCCGTCATTAGGGTGTTGACATGGCTTTTACGGCTCAATGCGTCAGGTACTACGTTAGCCTTTCCGGGATGATAATGCAATCTCATATCATAATCCTTGATGAGCTCCAACCATCTCCTTTGCCCGAGATTCAACTTCTTCTGCGTGAAAATATACTTCAAACTCTTGTGATCCGTGTACACCTCACAATGGTTTCCAATGAGAAAATGTCTCCAAGTCTTTAATGCATGCACTACGGCTGCTAATTCCAAATCATGAGTGGCATAATTCAACTCATGTGGCTTAAGTTGTCGTGAAGCATACGAAACAAGTCTTCCTTCCTGCATAAGCACTGCTCCAAGTCCTCGACGTGAAGCGTCACAATACACCTCATAATCCTTGTTCTGATCCGGCAGAATCAACACTGGTGATGTAACCAAACGTTTCTTCAACTACTAGAAACTGGCCTCACATTCCTCAGTCCATATGAACTTGGTATCCTTCTTCAACAACTCCGTCATAGGCTTCACAATCTTCGAGAAATTTTGAATGAATCTCCGGTAGTATCCTGCGAGTCCAAGAAAACTCCGGATCTCTCCAACTATTGTTGGTGCTTCCCAATTTGTCACAGTGTCAACCTTGATGGGATCTACTGCTATACCTTCTCCGGATATAACGTGTCCGAGGAATCCAACTTCCTTCAACCAAAACTCACATTTGCTAAACTTGGCATATAACTGATGTTCTCTGAGCTTCCCAAGTACCAAACGCAAATGCTCCTTATGCTCCTCTTCATTCTTCGAGTAAACCAGAATATAATCAATGAACACTACGACGTACTTATCCAAAAACTCCATAAATACTTTGTTCATCATGTTCATAAAATATGCAGGTGCGTTAGTCAGTCGAAATGACATAACGGTGTACTCGTACAGCCCATACCTGGTGGTAAAAGCTGTCTTAGGTATATCCTATTCTCAAATCTTCAACTGATGGTATCCTGATCGCAGATCGATCTTGGAAAATACCTTAGCTCTTTGCAATCGATCAAACAGATCATTGATCATTGGTAGTGGGTACTTGTTCTTGATTGTTACTTCGTTCAATCCTCGATAATCAACAACCATCCTTAACGATCCATCCTTTTTCTCCACTAGAAGTACTGGCGATCCCCAAGGCGGAGAACTTGGGCGAATATATCCTTTATCCAGTAACTCCTTAATCTGCTTCTTAATCTCCTCCAAATCTTTTGCAGGCATCCTGTATGATCTTTTAGATATCGATCATGTGCCTGGCAAAATCTCAATTAAAAACTCAATGTCTCTATCCGGTGGCATGCCTGGCAATTCCTCTGGAAACACATCAGGGAAATCCTTTACCACTGGTACTTCCTCTTGCACAACTCCTGTTAGGGAATTTACTTGAATCCTCTTCGGCACATGTCGGGATACATACTTGATCCTTCTTCCTTCTAGGGTGGTGAGCAACATTGATACGTCTCCAACGTATCTATAATTTTTGATTGCTCCATGCTATATTATCTACTGTTTTGGGCAATATTGGGCTTTATTTTCCACTTTTATATTACTTTTGGGACTAACCTATTAACCGGAGGCCCAGCCCAGATTTGCTGTTTTTTGCCTATTTCAGTGTTTCGAAGAAAAGGAATATCAAACGAAGTCGAAACGGAACGAAATCAACTGGAGAAGTTATTTTTGGAAGGAAAGCAACCCAGGGAACTTGGAGTGCACGTCAGGGGAGACACGGGCTGCCCACAAGGGTGGGGGTGCGCCCACCCCCTAGGGCGCGCCCCCTGCCTTGTGGGGCCCCCGTGGCTCCTCCGACGTACTTCCTGCACCCATATATATTGTCGTACCCTAAAACTTCCAGAACACAGAATAGATCGGGAGTTCCGCCACCAGAAGACTCCGTAGCCACCGAAAACCAATCTAGACCCGTTCCGGCACCCTGCCAGAGGGGGCAATCCTTCCCCGGTGGCCATCTTCATCATCCCGGTGCTCTCCATGACGAGGAGGGAGTAGTTCTCCCTCGGGGCTGAGGGTATGTACCAGTAGCTATGTGTTTGATCTCTCTCTCTCTCTCTCTCTCTCTCTCTCGTGTTCTTGAGATGATACGATCTTGATGTATCGCGAGCTTTGCTATTATAGTTGGATCTTATGTTTCTCCTCCCCCTCTTCTCTCTTGTAATGAATTGAGTTTCCCCCTTGAGGTTATCTTTTCGGATTGAGTCTTTAAAGACTTGAGAACACTTGATGTATGTCTTGCCGTGCGTATCTGTGGTGACAATGGGATATCACGTGCCACTTGATGTATGTTTTGGTGACCAACTTGCGGGTTTCGTGACATTGGGAACCTATGCATAGGGGTTGGCACACGTTTTCGTCGGGATTCTCCGGTAGAAACTTTGGGGCACTCTTTGAGGTCCCTTGTGTTGGTTGAATAGATGAATCTGAGATTGTGTGATGCATATCGTATAATCATACCCACGGATACTTGAGGTGACATTGGAGTGTCTAGGTGACATTAGGGTTTTGGTTGATTTGTGTCTTAAGGTGTACGAACTCTAGGGCTGTCTGTGACACTTATAGGAATAGCCCAACGGATTGATTGGAAAGAATAACTTTGAGGTGGTTTCGTACCCTACCATAATCTCTTCGTTCGTTCTCCACTATTAGTGACTTTGAAGTGACTCTTTGTTGCATGTTGAGGGGTAGTTATGGGATCCAATTATGTTAGTATTGTTGAGGGAACTTACACTAGCGAAAGTATGAACCCTAGGCCTTGTTTACCATCATTTCAATATCGTTTACGCTCACTTTTATCATTCGTTACCTTGCTGTTTTTATATTTTCAGATTACAAAAACTATTTTCTACTATCCATATTGCACTTGTACCACCATCTCTTCGCCGAACTAGTGCACCTATACAATTTACCATTGTATTGGGTGTGTTGGGGACACAAGAGACTCTTTGTTATTTGGTTGCAGGGTTGCTTGAGAGAGACCATCTTCATCCTACGCCTCCTACGGATTGATAAACCTTAGGTCATCCACTTGAGGGAAATTTGCTACTGTCCTACAAACCTCTGCACTTGGAGGCCCAACAACGTCTACAAGAAGAAGGTTGTGTAGTAGACATCAAGCTCTTTTCTGGCGCTGTTGCCGGGGAGGTTAGTGCTTGAAGGTATATCTTTAGATCTTGCAATTGAGTCTTTTAGTTTCTTGTTTTATCACTAGTTTAATTTATAAAAGAAAACTACAAAAAATGGAATTGAGTTTGTCTCATATGCTTCATCTTTTTAATATCTTTCGTGAGTATGATGGAAAGGATAATTGTGCTCAAGTGCTAGAAGAAGAAATCTATAAAATGTTTGGCACTAAATCTTTGAATGATGAGCATGATTGCAATGTTGTTAGTATTAATTCCTTGAATATCCATGATGCTAATGATATGCAAAGCCACAAGCTTGGGGAAGCTATGTTTGATGAAGATGATATTTTTTGTCCCCCAAGTTTTGATGTGCAAATTTATTATGATGAGAGCATGCCTCCTATCTATGATGATTATTGTGATGACATGTATGCTTTAAAGAATAAAGATAACCATAAAACTTGTCATCTTGGTCTTAATTTTCAAACACATGATAGTTATTTTGTTGAGTTTGCTCCCACTACTATTCATGGGAAGAATCTTGCTTATGTGGAGAGTAGTAAATTTTCTATGCTTGTAGATCATGAAAAGAATGCTTTAGGTGCTGGTTATATTGTTGAATTCATTCATGATGCTACTGAAAATTATTATGAGGGAGGAATATATGCTTGTAGGAATTGCAATAATATCAAGTTTCCTCTCTATGTGCTTAAAATTTTGAAGTTATGCTTGTTTTACCTTCCTATGCAAGTTGATTCTTGTTCCCATAAGTTGTTTGCTCACAAAATCCCTATGCATAGGAAGTGGGTTAGACTTAAATGTGCTAGTCATATTCTTCATGATGCTCTCTTTATGTTTCAATTCTTATCTTTTATGTGAGCATCATTGACATCAACATGCCTAGCTAGGGGCGTTAAACGATAGCGCTTGTTCGGAGGCAACCCAATTTTATTTTTGTTCCTTGCTTTTTGTTCCTGTTTATTAATAAATAATTAATCTAGACTCTGTTTAGATGTTGTTTTATTCTTTTAATTAGTGTTTGTGCCAAGTAGAACCTTTGGGAAGACTTGGGGAAAGTCTTGTTGATCATGCTGTCAAAAACAGAAACTTTAGCGCTCACGAGAATTGCTGCCATTTTTATTTGGATAGTGCTATTTAGTTAATTCTTTTTTAAGATGATTAATAGATAAATTCCTAGGGTTTAGAAATTTATTTGATAATTTTATGAGTTTCATAAGTATACGTTTGATCCAGATTACTACAGACTGTTCTGTTTTTGACAGATTCTGTTTTTCATGTGTTGTTTACTTATTTTGATGAATCTATGGCTAGTAAAATAGTTTATAAACCATAGAGAAGTTGGAATACAGTAGGCTTAACACCAATATAAATAAAGAATGAGTTCATTACAGTACCCTGAAGTGGTCTTTTGTTTTCTTATACTAACAAAGCTTACGAGTTTTCTGTTAAGTTTTGTGTTGTGAAGTTTTCAAGTTTTGGGTAAGGATTCGATGGACTATGGAATAAGGAGTGGCAAGAGCCTAAGCTTGGGGATGCCCAAGGCACCCCAAGGTAATATTCAAGGACAACCAAGAGCCTAAGCTTGGGGATGCCCCGGAAGGCATCCCCTCCTTCGTCTTCGTTCATCGGTAACTTTACTTGGAGCTATATTTTATTCGCCACATGATATGTGTTTTGCTTGGAGCATCAATTTATTTTGATTTGCTTGCTGTTTGAATAGAATACCAAGATCTTAAATTATTAAATGTTAGAGAGTCTTCACGTAGTTGCATAAGTGTTCGACTACTCATTGATCTTCACTTATATCTTTCAGAGTAGTTTGTCATTTGCTCTAGTGCTTCACTTATACCTTTTAGAGCATGGTGGTAGTTTTATTTTGAAGGAATAGATGAACTCTCATGCTTCACTTATATCATTATGAGAGTCTTAAGTAGGATGGTAATTTGCTTAAAATCCTAATATGCTAGGTATTCAAGAATAATAAAATTCTCTTATGAGTGTGTTGAATACTATGAGAAGTTTGATGCTTGATAATTGTTTTGAGATATGAGAATGGTGATATTAGAGTCATGCTAGTTGAGTGGTTATGAATTTGAGAAATACTTGTGTTGAAGTTTGTGATTCCCGTAGCATGCACGTATGGTGAACCGTTATGTGATGAAGTCGGAGCATGATTTATTTATTGTTTGTCTTCCTTATGAGTGGCGGTCGGGGACGAGCGATGGTCTTTTCCTACCAATCTATCCCCTTAGGAGCATGCGCGTAGTACTTTGTTTCGATAACTAATACATTTTTGCTATAAGTATGTGAGTTCTTTATGACTAATATTGAGTCCATGGATTATACGCACTCTCACCCTTCCACCATTGCTAGCCTCTCTAGTATCGCGCAACTTTCGCCGGTACCATAAACCCACCATATACCTTCCTCAAAACAGCCACCATACCTACCATCCAGTTTATCATGACACATTCATCATTGCCATGCAACTTTCCACCATCCAGTTTATCATGACACATTCATCATTGTCATATTGCTTTGCATGATCATGTAGTTGACATCGTATTTGTGGCAAAGCCACCGTTCATAATTCTTTCATACATGTCACTTATGAATCATTGCACATCCCGGTACACCGTCGGAGGCATTCATATAGAGTCATACTTTGTTCTAGTATCGAGTTGTAATCATTGAGTTGTAAATAGATAGAAGTGTGATGATCATCATTCAATAGAGCATTGTCCCAAAAAAAGAGAAAAGAGAAAGGCCAAAGATAAAAAAGGAAGGCCCAAAAAATATATTAAAAAAATAAAAGGGGCAATTCTACTATCCTTTTTTCCACACTTGTGCTTCAAAGTAGCACCATGATACATCGAGTCTCATATATTGTGCTTCAAAGTAGCACCATGTTCTTCATACAGAGAGACTCATATGTTGTCACTTTCATATACTAGTGAGAACCTTTCATTATAGAACTTGGCTTGTATATTCCAATGATGGGCTTCCTCAAAATGCCCTAGGTCTTCGTGAGCAAGTGAGTTGGATGCACACCCACCAGTTTCTTTTGTTGAGCTTTCATATACTTACAGCTCTAGTGCATCCGTTGCATGGCAATTCTTACTCACTCACATTGATATCTATTGATGGGCATCTCCATAGCCCGTTGATACGCCTACTCGATGTGAGACTATCTTCTCCCTTTTTTTCCCTCTCCACAACCACCATTCTATTCCACCTATAGTGCTATGTCCATGGCTCACGCTCATGTATTGCGTGAAGATTGAAAAAGTTTGAGAACATCAAAAGTATGAAACAATTGCTTGGCTTGTCATCGGGGTTGTGCATGATTTAAATATTTTGTGTGGTGAAGATGGAGCATAGCCAGACTATATGATTTTGTAGGGATAACTTTCTTTGGCCATGTTATTTTGAGAAGACATGATTGCTTAGTTAGTATGCTTGAAGTATTACTATTTTTATGTCAATATGAACTTTTGTCTTGAATCTTATGGATCTAAATATTCATACCACAATTAAGAAGAATTACATTGAAATTATGCCAACTAGCATTCCACATCAAAAATTATCTTTTTTATCATTTACCTACTCGAGGACGAGCAGGAATTAACCTTGGGGATGCTTGATACGTCTCCAACGTATCTATAATTTTTGATTGCTCCATGCTATATTATATACTGTTTTGGGCAATATTGGGCTTTATTTTCCACTTTTATATTACTTTTGGGACTAACCTATTAAACGGAGGCCCAGCCCAGATTTGCTGTTTTTTTTTGCCTATTTCAGTGTTTCGAAGAAAAGGAATATCAAACGAAGTCGAAACGGAACGAAATCAACTGGAGAAGTTATTTTTGGAAGGAAAGCAACCCAGGGAACTTGGAGTGCACGTCAGGGGAGACACGGGCTGCCCACGAGGGTGGGGGTGATACGTCTCCAACGTATCTATAATTTTTGATTGCTCCATGCTATATTATCTACTGTTTTAGGCAATATTGGGCTTTATTATCCACTTTTATATTATTTTTGAGACTAACCTATTAACCGGAGGCCCAGCCCAGATTTGCTGTTTTATGCCTATTTCAGTGTTTTGAAGAAAAGGAATATCAGACGGAGTCGAAACGGAACGAAATCAACTGGAGAAGTTATTTTTGGAAGGAAACACACTTGATGGACTTGGACCCCACGTCAAAAGATATGGGAGCTGCTCATGAGGGTAGGGGGCGCCCCCCTGCCTCGTGGGGCCCCTGTGGCTCCCCTAACGTGCTTCTTCGGCCTATATAACTCCATATACCCTAAAACTTCCAGAACGCAACATAGATCGATGTAACATCCCAAAATTCTAAATTTTGGAATGTTATAATAAATAGATAGATTGTTTGTTTATTTGATTGATTGACTGAAAGTGAGTGAGTTCGAAACTTTTTGAAAGTTAAATGAGAGGGAATAAAAGGGCTTTCCCAAACTTTCAGCTTTTGCATTTTGATCTCCGTGAATTCAAATTCTTTTCAAATACAAAACCCTCGAGAGAAGATGACATGACTTCTTCCATTTAAATAAATGAAAAGGGTTTTGAAAAGATTTGAATTCCATTTGGAAATTTCCGAAACTTCAAGCAACTCAATGACTTTCATGAGAGAAGATAAAATGACTTCTTCAAATTATATGAAATACGAGTTGGGAGTTTAAAAGGATCAAAATTTAAAATCCTTTTGAAATTATTTTCAATTTGGAGTTATTTGGGTTTTATTCAAATTATTTTTCTCCAAAAAGAAAATATACAGAAAATAGGGTAACATGATTCCCTACATCAGAAAATTGGAGAGAAATAAATTTGAATTAATTTTGGTATTTTTATAATGATTTTTATTGGATTTTATTAGACCAGTAGCACTCTTTGAATTATCTAAATTTGTGTGAATTCTATTTGACTCTAGAAAAATGTTCACGTTGTAGACAATCTTTTTCTGAAAATTTTGATATATTATATCCCTATATAATATATTTTAAGTTATTTTGTTTTTATTATTTTAATTGTCTAGAAAATGTTTTTTTAAAAAACTTTTCTCCGGACCGGGCCAACTGGGCCAAAGCCCAGCCAGCCGGCCCAATCACCGCGTCGCCTCCCTCTTCCCGTGCCCGTGCGGGACTCCCGCCGGAGTCCGCCGCACCCACGGCGCCGGCCTCCTCCTTCCCCAAGACAGGAGCCGCCCCGGCCCCTGTATAAATGCGCCGCCCCCGCCACCCTCTTTTCCCTCTCTCTCTCCCTCGAGCGCCGCGCCCCTCGCCTCATGCCACCACCAACCGCCATCGCCGTTGCAGTTTGCTGCCGCCGTCGCCCCGCGCTGCGCGCTGCCACCGCCCGCACCACCGCGCCACCGCTCCTAGCCGCGCCGCCGCTGCAGCGCTGCTGCCTCGCGCCACGCCGCCATTGTCCGTGTTGCGCAAACCGCCGCCGCCCCGACGCCTCGCCGGAGTTCACCGCCGGCTGGATCCGCCCGCCTTGGTTTTTCATCGGAAAACCGCCCCGAGCCGGTAAAACCGATAAAACCACCCGGTTTTATTAACTTCGGTTTTATATTTTAGCCGTTTTTCCTGATCTGGTTAATTAGTGAATGATTCGTTAGTTAGAGTTCGTAGTGAACGATTTTCGTTCGTTAGCGATCGGTAACGAACGTTCACTATTTAGTTTTTTTTGTTTTATTTCATTAGTTTTCTGTCCAGGGACCTATTTGTAGTAGTTTCTTTTACAGATTAGTCCCTGTACTTCAAACGACCAGATCTTTTCGCTCATTTGTCCAAATCCAACGAAACCAATGCCCACTTCTTCGTTATGATCTCCTCTATCCAGTAATACAACTCAAACATGTTTTTAAAATTTTAAAATTTGAATTAGATCAGATTTAGATTCAAACTTCATTTGATCATAACTTGGGTTCCATAGCTCTGTTTGAGTTGATTCTTTTTGCAAATCGAAGCTCTTGACCTAAACTTTCTAATAAGGCTAAATTCACTTAATTTTGGTACTGTTAGAAATTGTTTTATGTTGCAAGAGTTATTTGCTTGGTTTTGATGTTTTCCGAATTGTCTTCTTCGTTCTTCCCGATCTTTTGAGTGATTGCTTATGTGTGGTTACTATTGCTTGCTTACGATAGATTGACCGGAGTGTGACGAGTAGAACTATCAAGAGTTTTGAGTGCGAATCATCTACATCAACATTGCAGGCAAGTTCACACTTTGATCATATCCCTTTTATCACCCAGTTTTTATGCATTAGTTCCAATCCTCAAACATTGCATGATTAGGATGTCATTAACATGTGGGTTGGGAAGTAGTTGATGAGGTAGAACCTATTACCATGTTACATTCAAACCCTTGGGAGTTACTTCTACGCGTTGCTTAATTTGCTATGCTATGCTCGTAGACATGGTTTGGGTGAGTGAAATCCATGACATATGTGAGATTGTTAATTAATGGTTCAACTTAAGGTGGCAACTTAAATACACATCTGGGTGGATTGAGGCACCTGGAGTACCCAGTGTTGCCTGTATTTTTGGAAATCCCGGAGTACCTGTGTGATTTTCCTATGGACCGCTACCCAGGCTCAAAGGGATCGTAAGATTATTCAAGCTAGAAACTTCCGTGTGCAGCCACAAGCTATTATGGGCTCTAGCATAGTTGAGTAAGTTACGTGAAGCTCTTGAAGAGGTGGATCAGCAGGTAGAGGGTTGTAGGTTTGGTATGGTCTGCCCGGAGTAGAGAGTTAATGTTTCTGAAAGACTGTGTCTCGGTCATCTATTTCTCAAACACCATGTAGTGCGAGAAATCCAACGGAGGCGATCGAGTCTTGTGGGGAAAAGTGCGCAAACCTCTGCAGAGTGTATAAACTAATCATGGTTAGCCGTGTCCCTGGTTATGGACAATTTTGAGTCTCTGGTCTTTGGACATTCATGTTGATCTCAACACTCTATTTAATCAACTTGATTGGGTTAATGATTATTATTATGGGATTGAGTTGGAGGAACCTTCTCAATATTTTCAACCAACTTTGTAGTTAAATAAAATATATTCCTTTGCCGTAGGGAAAAATTGGCTTTTTGCAAAAACCTTATAACCATAGAGCTTTTCCACCAGCCATATATGCATGTAGTGATAGCCATTGTTCATCATTTCTCTATGGTGTGAATTTGCCAGTACATTCAATGTACTGACCCTTTGTGGCTGCAACGTCTCATGTTGCAGGAAATCTTACGACGAGTAAGTGATACGTTAGGGTTACGATATCTACACTCAACTTTGCCGTTGGTGTTGATGGGAATCCACAACCTTGTTGTTACTTCCGCTATTTGGATTGAGGTAATAGTATTTTACATTACTTTATACATGTGATTTACCTCTGTTATAAATCCTCGAGTACTGTGTGTGTCAGCATACCGATCCAGGGATGACACTTAAGCACAAAGACTTGACCTTCTGAGGTCGGGTCGCTACAAGATGGTATCAGAGCACATGTTGACTGTAGGACGTGACCCTAGAAACTGGCAAGCCCATAACAAAGATTTTTCTCCACAACTTTCCCTTTCAAAAAGATCTTTTACCTCTCTTCTCTTCTGAGCTTATTCAAAAATTCCCTTTTAGTGAGACCATATCCCTTTTCCCTTTGGATCACTCGAAGATTCAACGGATGAGACCACTCCAAGAAGTACAAGATATTGGACAACTAAGACCGCTTTGGAATGAAGAGGATTTTACTGTGCATCTGAATAATGGAAACTACAACGGTTGAAGATCGAAGACAAGGAGAATTTGAAGGCTATGAAGAATTTCTAGATTAGGATGACCTAAGAAGGCTACCCTTATGGAACTTGGCAGACTATGGAAGTTGTCAATACCCGAGATCAAGGTGTATCGGAGAAAGACTGAAACAAGGAGCATGAGAACTCGAAGTTTTGTCAAAGAAAATCCTAAGGCAGGAGATATCAACTATGGAGAGATAGCTCATGGAAATGACAAGAGTAGAAGCACGGCTATCCATGAGGTTATCACCCGCTTATGATATTTTCACCATGCTGAGTTAAGCATGCATATGCATGGAAGGATTGGATGGTAGAAGGCTGATGGAGCATCTATCAGCAAGAGGTGAGGTTTTAACCTTAGCTAAGTGTATCACCAGGATCTGGAGTGTTACATCAAGAAGTTAAGATGGACCTACAAGAAGCAGTATTTTGACAAGGAAGTATTTCCTGAGGAACTCAGGACCCTGAAGATGAGAGTAGCCAAGCTGGAGGAGCAAAACCTCGAGAAACCGGAGATTCGTCAGGAACTAGACCATGGTTCATGCCAAGGATGTTTAAACCTAGAAGTTTGAAATGCAACTACAGAATATTAAAGGATGTCTTGAGAGATTTCATGTCAACAGAGATGATCTGGCAAAAGAACTTGAGAAGACAAGCATGATCGAAAGAAGCCATTGGAGGCATGAACAAGGCTTGAAGAGTTTGGAGACATTGAAGATTTATTGACCTTTAGAAGACCAAACCCCTGTTATATACCTACGTTAGATGTGACGTTTGTGAGCTGTCATTTGTTTGATGTTTTTCGACAGCCACAATAAAATCTGTCTTTTCAAAACTTTTGTTTGTATTGTGTTTATCCATCTCTATCTCTCTTATCTCACCCCAAACCCATGGACCCAATAGAGGATGAATGAAGATGAGCTTATATTTTCTGGACTGATGAGTCAATTGGAGACGGACCAATGGATTCAGAACATGGAGGATCACATGAAGAAAAACCTTATAGTCGGAAAGGATATGACCCAACATGCTCTTCAGTGCTTTGAAGGAGGTGCTGCTACTTGGTGGAGAATGTACCAAACCATCAATGGATGGAAAGGAGTAACCACTTGGAAAGAATTTAAGTTGACTTTGCCAAAGTCTCGGCTTGTGTCCCAGAAGTTGAAGCCTTATGGAAAGGATATGAAGAAACCTTGTGCATGCAAGATTTGTGGAGAAATAGGACACACCCATAAAGAACACAAGGATGAATGCCCTAATTGTGAAGGAAGTCACCCAGTTGAAGAATACCCAACTAGGCAGATTGCTTGTTTCTTGTGTGAAGGGACTACCCACTATCCTGCTCAGTGTCACATTTACCCCATGGTACCACGAACCATCCAGCAGAAGAAAGAAGTAATGAAAGGAGCCCTCATGGAAAATTTTGAAGAAGCTGTGATGAAGGAAGAGATGGAGGACACACCTAAAGAAGACCGAGTAAGCCCTGCACTAAGTCTTGCTATTCATGTGGAGAAGAAGGACACATCTCCCAAAATTGTTTGAATGGGGATCTAGTAGAATTCCCAACGGAGGAAGTAGAGTACGACCCACAAGAAATAGAATCCATGATTGGAACAGAAAAGTCCAGGAAGATAAGTAGATTTGATACCAGGAAGGACCTGAGTCATATCACCTATTACAGGTGCAAGGAGTCAGGGCACTACCTCAACAGTTGCCCAAAAAAGGAAACCTCGAGACTTGTCAGAAGTAATATGTTTTCGTTGTAATAGAGCAGGGCACTTTGCCAGAGAATTCCCCAAGGAGAAGGAAACTTGTGCTAGATAGTTGAGTTTGTAACAAAAGAAATGGAGTAGTAGAAGTGAGAACATTTTCTTTTATATTGAGGTGTTGAGTTGAGACATGTAATGGAAAAGCGAGAGATTGTAATCAATTGAGAGTGAATAAGTTAGCATCGTTGGTACTGATATGGATTTTATGAGTTGTTACTCTATGAAGAAGGATTTTGGCCATTTTGAGGATATGAGAAATATGGTCTATGGAAGATTTGTGCACTTTAAGGGTGGTAGTACCCTGTAAGAACCGTTGACCCCTGGAAAAGATAAGGATACTCCATGGAGTGGATTTCGGACAAAATGAATACGAGTTTTGTCTCGATATGTGTGATACCCCAAGAGTGTGTGGGATGAAGTTGGAGACCGTCAGTTGTTTGGACCAAATGTGATCAAGGAGTCAGAAGAGAATGTTAAGTTGATTCGAGATAGACTGAAGGTAGCTCAGTCCAGGCAGAAGAGTTATGCAGACTCAAAAACGCAAGGAGGTAGCCTATGAAATTGGAGATAGAGCATGTCTTCGTGTGACCCCTCTGCAAGGAGTTAAACGATTTGGAGTTAAGGGACAGTTAGCCCCGAGATTTGTAGGACCATACCGAGTTTTGGAGCATATGGGAGAAGTGGCCAACAAGTTGGAGTCACCCGAAGGACTGTCAGGAGTTCATGATGTGTTTCACGTTTCCCAGTTGAAGAAGTGCCATGCAGAGATGGCCAATATTCCCCTGTACGGACGCCTGAACCTGGAAAGGATAATGATGTTCCACGAAGTGGAATATGGACTTCATAAGTATAAATTTTTATCTCGGTATGTGGGATATCCCACGAGGATGAAGAGATGAATTACTATTGGATATAAAGGAGGTATGATGTTGGTATTATGGAACGATTATAACTCCATGATGAGTTTGAATAATCATGTCTTAGTCTTGTACAAATAGAAGGAAGGGAGATAATACAATTGGATGGATTTTAAGTATGCTAGGAAGCTGGAAGTTGGATGTTGGAATAACGATAAGTTGCCCAGAGGATAAGTTCAAGGTTTACAAGTGATGAGATGGGCCATAACCCACAGGCCCCAGGACCTGCCAAGAAGCAAGCACATTCTTGCTGAAGGAAAAACCCTGGAGGAAGATACGACATTTATCGGCAGACGATTTTATAGGACTAACGCAAAACCTGAGAGATGGGAAGGAACGACATATGTTACTTTGGCTTGCAGAATCAATGGATTTATCCGAATTTAGTTCGTTGACAAGAGAAATTCTGCAATGCTTGTGAGGATGACCGAGTGTAGAATGTGAGATTCACTAAACCGTATACAAGGTAATGATTTGGGTGCGGGATGGATTGATCACCATACCGACTTACTCTTATTATTCGCCTTGCTATGTGGGATGGTAAATATGAGTGACCTACCTATAGTAAAGAGACGACGATCAAAACCCTGTTTAAACCTTAGAATGGTATAGCAATTTTCCCTAGTACAAGGCAATTTTGCCAACCATAGGTCATACGGTGAGGATCAACCCAGACCCTTTTCCTGCAAGAGAAACCATAAATGGTTGACCACCATGAGATATCGATAGTTAATTAGTATTGGCGCCAGACCCGTCAGCTAAGAAGACCCAGTCTCAGAATAACCTTACTAGGATGAAAGTACAGAAGAATTGAGGAAAAGGTTATGCCGCTGCCGGAAGAGCTAGAGAAGGAATTATCCTTACGATCTGACAAGACCGGCCCTGTCAAGAATAAGGATGGAGTATATGAGTTTTGATTGAACCGTAACCATGCTTCTAAGGGTGGTAACACCCCAGACCCCCTCCTGCGACAATTGATGGATTTTGAGAAGACCCCCAAACCTAACCTATTTCTTTCTAGCCTCTCCGAATCTCGAGGACGAGATTCATTTTAAGGGTGGTAGGTTTGTAACATCCCAAAATTCTAAATTTTGGAATGTTATAATAAATAGATAGATTGTTTGTTTGTTTGATTGATTGACTGAAAGTGAGTGAATTGGGAACTTTTTGAAAGTTAAATGAGAGGGAATAAAAGGACTTCCCCAAACTTTCACCTTTTGCATTTTGATCTCCGTGAATTCAAATTCTTTTCAAATACAAAACCCTCGAGAGAAGATGACATGACTTCTTCCATTTAAATAAATGAAAAGGGTTTTGAAAAGATTTGAATTTCATTTGGAAATATTTTTAATTCAGAAACTTCAAGCAACTCAATGATTTTCATGAGAGAAGATAAAATGACTTCTTCAAATTATATGAAATATGAGTTGGGAGTTTAAAAGGATCAAAATTTAAAATCCTTTTGAAATTATTTTCAGTTTGGAGTTATTTGGGTTTTTTTTCAAATTACTCTTCTCCAAAAATAAAATATACTGAAAATCATGTAACATGATTCCCTACATCAGAAAATTGGAGAGAAATAAATTTGAATTAATTTTGGTATTTTTATAATGATTTTTATTGGATTTTATTAGACCAGTAGCACTTTGAATTATCTAAATTTGTGTGAATTCTATTTGACTCTAGAAAAATGTTCACGTTGTAGACAATCTTTTTCTGAAAATTTTGATATATTATATGCCTATATAATATTTTTTAGTTATTTCGTTTTTATTATTTTAATTGTTTGGAAAATGTTTTTTTAAAAAACTTTTCTCTGGACCGGGCCAACTAGGCCAAAGCCCAGCCAGCCGGCCCACTCACCGCATCGCCTCCCTCTTCGCGTGCCCGTGCGGGACTCCCGCCGGAGTCCGCCGCACCCACGGCGCCGGCCGCCCCCTTCCCCAAGACAGGAGCCGCCCCGGCCCCTGTATAAATGCGCCGCCCCCGCCGCCCTCTTCTCCCCCTCTCTCTCCCTCGAGCGCCGCGCCCCTCGCCTCACGCCACCACCAACCGCCGCCGCACTTTGCTTCCGCCATCGCCCCGCGCTGCGCACTGCCGCCGCCCGCACCACCGTGCCACCGCTCCTCGCCGCACTACCGCCGCCCGCACCACCGCGCCACCGCTCCTTGCCGTGCCGCCGCTGCAGCGCTGCTGCCTCGCGCCACGCCGCCATTGTCCACGTTGCGCAAACCGCCGCCGCCCCGACGTCGTACCAGAGTTCGCCACCGGCCGGATCCGCCCGCCTTGGTTTTTCGTCGGAAAACCGCCCCGAGCTGGTAAAACCGATAAAACCACCCGGTTTTATTAACTTCGGTTTTATATTTTAGCCGGTTTTCCTGATCTGGTTAATTAGTGAACAATTCGTTAGTTAGAGTTCGTAGCGAACAATTTTCGTTCATTTGCGATCGGTAACGAACATTCACTATTTAGTTTTTTTTCTTTTATTTCATTAGTTTTCTGTCTAGGGACCTATTTGTAGTAGTTTCTTTTACAGATTAGTCCCTGTACTTCAAAACGACCACATCTTTTCGCTCGTTTGTCCAAATCCAACGAAACCAACGCCCACTTCTTTGTTATGATCTCCTCTATCTAGTAATCCAACTCAAACATGTTTTTGAAAATTTTAAAATTTGAATTAGAACAAATTTAGATTCAAACTTTATTTGATCATAACTTGGGTTTCGTAGCTCCATTTGAGTTGATTCTTTTTGCAAATCGAAGCTCTTGACCTAAACTTTCTGATAAGGCCAAATTCACTTAATTTTGGTACTGTTAGAAATTGTTTTATGTTGCAGGAGTTATTTGCTTGGTTTTGATGTTTTTCGAATTGTCTTCTTCGTTCTTCCCGATCTTTTGAGTGATTGCTTATGTGTGGTTACTATTGCTTGCTTACGATAGATTGATTGGAGTGTGATGAGTAGAACTATCAAGAGTTTTGAGTGCGAATCATCTACATCAACATTGCAGGCAAGTTCACACTTTGATCATATCCCTTTTATCACCCAGTTTTTATGCATTAGTTCCAATCTTCAAACATTGCATGATTAGGATGTCATTAACATGTGGGTTGGGAAGTGGTTGATGAGGTAGAACTTATTACCATGTTACATTCAAACCCTTGGGAGTTACTTCTACGCGTTGCTTAATTTGCTATGCTATGCTCGTAGACGTGGTTTGGGTGAGTGAAATCCATGACAGATGTGAGATTGTTAATTAATGGTTCAACTTAAGGTGGCAACTTAAATACACATCTGGGTGGATTGAGGCACCTGGAGTACCCAGTGTTGCCTGTATTTTTGGAAATCCCGGAGTACCCGTGTGATTTTCCTATGGACCGCCACCCAGGCTCAAAGGGATCATACGATTATTCATGCTAGAAACTTCCATGTGCAGCCACAAGCTATTATGGGCTCTAGCATAGTTGAGTAAGTTACGTGAAGCTCTTGAAGAGGTGGATCAGCAGGTAGAGGGTTGTAGGTTTGGTATGGTCTACCCGGAGTAGAGAGTTAATGTTTCTGAAAGACTGTGTCTCGGTCATCCGTTTCTCAAACACCATGTAGTGCGAGAAATCCAACGGAGGTGATCGAGTCTTGTGGGGAAAAGTGCGCAAACCTCTGCAGAGTGTATAAACTAATCATGGTTAGCCGTGTCCCCGGTTATGGACAAATTTTAGTCTCTGGTCTTTGGACATTCATGTTGATCTCAACACTCTATTTAATCAACTTGATTGGGTTAATGATTATTATTATGGGATTGAGTTGGAGGAACCTTCTCAATATTTTCAACCAACTTTGTAGTTAAATAAAATATATTCCTTTGCGGTAGGGAAAATTGGCTTTCTGCAAAAACCTTATAACCATAGAGCGTTTCCACCAGCCATATATGCATGTAGTGATAGCCATTGTTCATCATTTCTCTATGGTGTGAATTTGCTAGTACATTCAATGTACTGACCCTTTGTGGCTGCAACGTCTCATGTTGCAGGAAATCTTACGACGAGTAAGTGATATGTTAGGGTTACGATATCTACACTCAACTTTGCCGTTGGTGTTGATGGGAATCCACAACCTTGTTGTTACTTCCGCTATTTGTATTGAGGTAATAGTATTTTATGTTACTTTATACATGTGATTTACCTCTGTTATAAATCCTCGAGTACTGTGTGTGTCAGCATACCGATCCAGGGATGACACTGAAGCACAGAGACTTGACCGTCTGAGGTCGGGTCGCTACAATCGGGAGTTCCGCCGCCAGAAGCCTTCATAGCCACCAAAAGTCAATCGGGACCCTGTTCCGGCACCCTGCCAGAGCGGGGAACCCTCACCGGTGGCCATCTTCATCATCCCGGTGCTCTCCATGACGAGGAGGGAGTAGTTCTCCCTCGGGGCTGAGGGTATGTACCAGTAGCTGTGTGTTTGATGTCTCTCTCTCTCGTGTCATTGAGATGATACGATCTTGATGTATCACGAGCTTTGCTATTATATTTGGATGCTATGATGTTTCTTCCCCCCTCTACTCTCTTGTAATGAATTGAGTTTCCCCTTTGGAGTTATCTTATCGGATTGACTCTTTAAAGATTTGAGAACACTTGATGTATGTCTTGCTGTGGATATCTGTGGTGACAATGGGATACCACGTGCCACTTGATGTATGTTTTGGTGACCAACTTGCGGGTTCCGCCCATGAACCAATGCATAGGGGTTGGCACACGTTTTCGTTGTGATTCTCCGGTAGAACTTTGGGGCACTCTTTGAGGTCCTTTGTGTTGGTTGAATAGATGAATCCGAGATTGTGTGATGCATATCATATAATCATACCCATGGATACTTGAGGTGACATTGGAGTATCTAGGTGACATTAGGGTTTTGGTTGATTTGTGTCTTAAGGTGTTATTCTACTACGAACTCTAGGGCTGTTTGTGACACCTATAGGAATAGCCCAACGGATTGATTGGAAAGAATAACTTTGAGGTGGTTTCGTACCCTATCATAATCTCTTCATTTATTCTCCGCTATTAGTGACTTTGGAGTGACTCTTTGTTGCATGTTGAGGGATAGTTATGTGATCCAATTATGTTAGTTTTGTTGAGGGAACTTACACTAGTGAAAGTATGAACCCTTGGCCTTGTTTCCACACATTGCAATACCGTTTACGCTCACTTTTATCATTCGTTATCTTGCTGTTTTTATAATTTCAGATTACAAAAACTATTATCTACTATCCATATTGCACTTGTATCACCATCTCTTCGCCTAACTAGTGCACCTATACAATTTACCATTGTATTGGGTGTGTTGGGGACACAAGAGACTCTTTGTTATTTGGTTGCAGGGTTGCTTGAGAGAGACCATCTTCATCCTACGCCTCCTATGGATTGATAAACCTTAGGTCATCCACTTGAGGGAAATTTGCTACTGTCCTACAAACCTCTGCACTTGGAGGCCCAACAACGTCTACAAGAAGAAGGTTGTAGACATCAATCTCTTTTCTGGCGCCGTTGCCGGGGAGGCAAGGAAAGCGGCACTAACACACCCCGTCAACTAAGCTCTTTTCTTGCGCCGTTGCCGGGGAGGTGAGTGCTTGAAGGTATATCTTTAGATCTTGCAATCGAGTCTTTTAGTTTCTTGTTTTATCACTATTTTAGTTTATAAAAGAAAACTATAAAAATGGAATTGAGTTTGTCTCATACGCTTCACCTTTTTAATATCTTTCGTGAGTATGATGGAATGGATAATTGTGCTCAAGTGCTAGAAGAAGAAATCTATAAAATGTTTGGCACTAAATATTTGAATGATGAGCATGATTTCAATGTTGTTAGTATGAATTCCTTGAATATCCATGATGCTAATGATATGTAAAGCCACAAGCTTGGGGAAGCTATGTTTGATGAAGATGATATTTTTTGTCCCCCAAGCTTTGATGAGCAAATTTATTATGATGAAAGCATGCCTCCTATCTATGATGATTATTGTGATGACACGTATGCTTTAAAGAATAATAATAACCATGAAACTTGTCATCTTGATCTTAATTTTCAATCACATGATAGTTATTTTGTTGAGTTTGCTCCCACTATTATTCATGAGAAGAATTTTGCTTATGTGGAGAGTAGTAAATTTTCTATGCTTGTAGATTATGAAAAGAATGATTTAGATGCTGGTTATATTGTCGAATTAATTCATGATGCTACTGAAAATTATTATGAGGGAGGAATATATGCTTGTAGGAATTGCAATAATATCAAGTTTCCTCTCTATGTGCTTAAAATTTTGAAGTTATGCTTGTTTTACCTTCCTACGCAAGTTGATTCTTGTTCCCATAAGTTGTTTGCTCACAAAATCCCTATGCATAGGAAGTGGGTTAGACTTAAATGTTCTAGTCATATTCTTCATGATGCTCTCTTTATGTTTCAATTCTTATCCTTTCTGTGAGCATCATTGACATCATCATGCCTAGCTAGGGGCATTAAACGATAGCGCTTGTTGGGAGGCAACCCAATTTTATTTTAGTTCCTTGCTTTTTGTTCCTGTTTAGTAATAAATAATTCATCTAGCCTCTGTTTAGATGTGGTTTTATGCTTTTAATTAGTGTTTGTGCCGAGTAGAACATTTGGGAAGACTTGGGGAAAGTCTTGTTGATCATGCTGTAAAAAACAGAAACTTTAGCGCTCACGAGAATTGCTGCCATTTTTATTTGGAGAGTGATATTTAGTTAATTCTTTTTGAATATACTTAACAGATAAATTCCTCAGGTCCAGAAATTTATTTGAGAATTTTATGAGTTCCATAAGTATACGTTTGATCCATATTACTACAGACTGTTCTGTTTTTGACAGATTCTGTTTTTCATGTGTTATTTACTTATTTTGATGAATCTATGGCTAGTAAAATAGTTTATAAACCATAGATAAGTTGTAATACAGTAGGTTTAACACCAACATAAATAAATAATGAGTTCATTATAGTACCTTGAAGTGCTGATTTATTTTCTTATACTAACGGAGCTTACGAGTTTTCTACTTTAAGTTTTGTGTTGTGAAGTTTCCAAGTTTTGGGTAAGGATTCGATGGACTATGGAACAAGGAGTGGTAAGAGCCTAAGCTTGGGGATGCCCAAGGCACCCCAAGGTAATATTCAAGGATAGCCAAGAGCCTAAGCTTGGGGATGCCCCGGAAGGCATCCCCTCTTTCGTCTTCGTTCATCGGTAACTTTACTTGGAGCTATATTTTTATTCTCCACATGATATGTGTTTTGCTTGGAGCGTCAATTTATTTTGTTAGGATTTGCTTTATGTTATTTATAACAATGTTTTGCATCTTTTATTCCAATAAAAGTGGCATTGATAGCCTTTACTATGCCTATGTTACAAGTATACATGTTGCTGTTTGAAAACAGAAAGTTTACCGCTGTTGCAATAATTCCCTAGAGAATTCAGAATGTGATAAAATGTTGAAACCTTCTGCATATTAAGCTCTGATAAATTTACTACAGTGGGAATTTTATTTCATAATTTTTGGAGCTAGGGAAGTATGGATGCTGCAGCATTCTTTACAGACTATCCTGTTTAGGCAGATTGCTGTTATGTTTGCATTGTTTGCATATGTTTGCTTCTTTAATGATTCTATTTGAGGATAGGACTATTAAATATGCAGAGGCATTTAGTATGAAATTTTGAATAATAATTTTAGTGACTTGCTACAGTAGAGTACGATAAGGTTTTTGCAATGGTTTATACTAACTTATCTCACGAGTCCTTGTTGAGTTTTGTGTGGATGAAGCTTTTGAGATTTAGGGAGACCGTGATATGAGAGGAATTAAGGAGACACAAAAGCTCAAGCTTGGGGATGCCCAAGGCATCCCAATATAATATTTTAAGAAGTCTCAAGCGTCTAAGCTTTGGGATGCCCCGGTTGGCACCCCACCTTTCTTCTTCAACAACTATCGGTTAGTATCGGTTGATCCTAAGTTTTGCTTCTTCACATGATGTTTGCTATTCTTAGATGTCATTTTATTTTGCTTTGCTTGCTGTTTGAATAGAATACCAAGATCTGAAATTATTAAATGTTAGAGAGTCTTCACATAGTTGCATAATTATCCGACTACTCATTGATCTTCACTTATATCTTTCGGAGTAGTTTGTCATTTGCTCTAGTGCTTCACTTATATCTTTTAGAGCATGGTGGTAGTTTTATTTTGAAGAAATATATGAACTCTCATGCTTCACTTATATTATTTTGAGAGTCTTAAATAGCATGGTAATTTGCTTAAAATCCTAATATGCTAGGTATTCAAGAATAATAAAATTCTCTTATGAGTGTGTTGAATACTATGAGAAGTTTGATACTTGATAATTGTTTTGAGATATGGAGATGGTGATATTAGAGTCATGCTAGTTGAGTAGTTGTGAATTTGAGAGATACTTGTGTTGAAGTTTGTGATTCCCGTAGCATGCACGTATGGTGAACCATTATGTGATGAAGTCGGAGCATGATTTATTTATTGATTACCTTCCTTATGAGTGGCGGTCGGGGACGAGCGATGGTCTTTTCCTACCAATCTATCCCCCTAGGAGCATGCGCATAGTACTTTGTTTCGATAACTAATAGATTTTTGCAATAAGTATGTGAGTTCTTTATGACTAATGTTGAGTCCATGGATTATACGCACTCTCACCCTTCCTCCATTGCTAGCCTCTCTAGTACTGCGCAACTTTCACCAGTACCATACACCCACCATATACCTTCCTCAAAACAGCCACCATACCTACCTATTATGGCGTTCCCATAGCCATTCCAAGATATATTGCCATGCAACTTTCCACCGTTCCATTTATTATGACACACTTCATCATTGTAATATTGCTTAGCATGATCATGTAGTTGACATCGTATTTGTGGCAAAGCCACCGTTCATAATTCTTTCATACATGTCACTTATGAATCATTGCACATCCCGGTACACCGTCGGAGGCATTCATATAGAGTCATACTTTGTTCTAGTATCGAGTTGTAATCATTGAGTTGTAAATAGATAGAAGTGTGATGATCATCATTATTAGAGCATTGTCCCAGTGAGGAAAGGATGATGGAGACTATGATTCCCCCACAAGTCGGGATGAGACTTCAGACGAAAAATAAATAAAAGAGGCCAAAGAAGCCCAAATAAAAAAAAATAAAGAAAAGAGGCCAAAGAAGCCCAAATAAAAAGAAAGAAAGAAAAGAGGCCATAAAAAAGAGAAAAGGCCCAAATAAAAAATAAAAACTGAGAGAAAAAGAGAGAAGGGACAATGCTACTATCCTTTTACCATGCTTGTGCTTCAAAGTAGCACCATGATCTTCATGATAGAGAGTCTCCTATGTTGTCACTTTCATATACTAGTGGGAATCTTTCATTATAGAACTTGGCTTGTATATTCCAATGATGGGCTTCCTCAAAATGCCCTAGGTCTTCATGAGGAAGCGAGTTGGATGCACACCCACTAGTTTCTTTTGTTGAGCTTTCATATACTTATTGCTCTAGTGCATCTGTTGCATGCAATCCCTACTCACTCACATTGATATCTATTGATGGACATCTCCATAGCCCATTGATACGCCTAGTTGATGTGAGACTATCTTCTCCCTTTTGTCTTCTCCACAACCACCATTCTATTCCACCTATAGTGCTATGTCCATGGCTCATGTTCATGTATTGCGTGAAGATTGAAAAAGTTTGAGAACATCAAAAGTATGAAACAATTGCTTGGCTTGTCATCGGGGTTGTGCATGATTTAAATATTTTGTGTGGTGAAGATGGAGCATAGCCAGACTATATGATTTTGTAGGGATAGCTTTCTTTGGCCATGTTATTTTGAGAAGACATAATTGCTTAGTTAGTATGCTTGAAGTATTATCATTTTTATGTCAATATGAACTTTTGTCTCGAATCTTATGGATCTGAATATTCATACGACAATTAAGAAGAATCACATTGAAATTATGCCAAGTAGCACTCCGCATCAAAAATTCTGTTTTTATCATTTACCTACTCGAGGACGAGCAGGAATTAAGCTTGGGATGCTTGATACGTCTCCAACGTATCTATAATTTTTGATTGATCCATGCTATATTATCTACTGTTTTAGGCAATATTGGGCTTTATTATCCACTTTTATATTATTTTTGGGACTAACCGGAGGCCCAGCCCAGATTTGTTGTTTTATGCCTATTTCAGTGTTTTGAAGAAAAGGAATATCAGACGGAGTCGAAACGGAACGAAATCAACTGGAGAAGTTATTTTTGGAAGGAAATACAACTGATGGACTTGGACCCCGCGTCAGAAGATACGTGAGCTGCTCACGAGGGTAGGGGGCGCCCCCCTTCTTCGGCCTATATAACTCCATATACCCTAAAACTTCCAGAACGCAACATAGATCGGGAGTTCCGCCGCCAGAAGCCTCCGTAGCCACCAAAAGTCAATCGGGACCCTGTTTCGGCACCCTGCCAGAGCGGGGAACCCTCACCGGTGGCCATCTTCATCATCCCGGTGCTCTCCATGACGAGGAGGGAGTAGTTCTCCCTCGGGGCTGAGGGTATGTACCAGTAGCTATGTGTTTGATGTCTCTCTCACTCGTGTCCTTGAGATGATACGATCTTGATGTATCGCGAGCTTTGCTATTATATTTGGATCCTATGATGTTTCTTCCCCCCTCTACTCTCTTGTAATGAATTGAGTTTCCCCTTTGGAGTTATCTTATCGGATTGAGTCTTTAAAGATTTGAGAACACTTGATGTATGTCTTGCCGTGGATATCTATGGTGACAATGGGATACCACGTGCCACTTGATGTATGTTTTGATGACCAACTTGCGAGTTTCGCCCATGAACCTATGCATAGGGGTTGGCACACGTTTTCGTCATGATTCTCCGGTAGAACTTTGGGGCACTCTTTGAGGTCCTTTGTGTTGGTTGAATAGATGAATCTGAGATTGTGTGATGCATATCGTATAATCATACCCACGGATACTTGAGGTGACATTGGAGTATCTAGGTTACATTAGGGTTTTGGTTGATTTGTGTCTTAAGGTGTTATTCTAGTACGAACTCTAGGGCTGTTTGTGACACCTATAGGAATAGCCCAACGGATTGATTGGAAAGAATAACTTTGATGTGTTTCGTACCCTACCATAATCTCTTCGTTTGTTCTCCGCTATTAGTGACTTTGGAGTGACTCTTTGTTGCATGTTGAGGGATAGTTATGTGATCCAATTATGTTAGTATTGTTGACGGAACTTACACTAGCTAAAGTATGAACCCTAGGCCTTGTTTACCATCATTGCAATACCGTTTACGCTCACTTTTGTCATTCGTTACCTTGCTGTTTTTATAATTTCAGATTACAAAAACTATTTTCTACTATCCATATTGCACTTGTATCACCATCTCTTCGCCGAACTAGTGCACCTATACAATTTACCATTGTATTGGGTGTGTTGGGGACACAAGAGACTCTTTGTTATTTGGTTGCAGGGTTGCTTGAGAGAGACCATCTTCATCCTACGCCTCCTACGGATTGATAAACCTTAGGTCATCCACTTGAGGGAAATTTGCTACTGTCCTACAAACCTCTGCAGTTGGAGGCCCAAGAAAAATCGACTTACTGGCGCAGTCGATGTTACCTGCATACAACGATTGCCATCCATACCCAGAATTACATCCAAACCATGTGATTCCAAAATGATTAAATCCGAGGGAAACACATGCCTACCTATACTCAATGGTACTTGAAAACATCCTTTGCTGGCCATGTACTCCGCTCCTGGTGAGCTTACTAACATAGGTGTTCTAAGAACTTTGGTGGGCAGCTTATACTTATCCGCAAATCCCCTTGATATGTATGAATGCGATGCACCAGTATCAAAAAGAACGATTGCAGTAAAAGACTTAACCAAAAACTTACCGATTACTACATCCGGCTGCTCTTCAACCTCCTCCACGTTTACGTGGTTCATCTGTCCTCTATTGAAAGGGTTCGGCTCCTTCCTAGAGCTTCCATTGCCATTCCCATTCTGGGCTTCAGGACATTCATTGGCATAATGTCCGGTCTTCTGGCACTTAAAGCAAGTGACTTGGCTCAGGTCTCTCTTGGCTGGGGTTGATGGGTTGGTACGGTTCTGGCCGTTGCTTCCTCCATTCCCATTACCATTCTTGGGGCCATTATGATTGTGCGAGCTACCTCCTCCATGGGTATGCTGAAAATGCCCTCCCGGTCTAGGGGTAAAATGTGGCTTATGCTGAGCTCCAGAATTGTACTTCCCTTGTCCATACTTCCTTTTGCGGTTCTCAATTTGCTGCTGCTTCCCTTCAATCATAAGAGCACGATCTACCAACTCCTGATAGTCGTTGAAGGTTGCTACCATCAACTGCATGCTCAACTCATCATTCAGTCCTTCCAGAAACTTCTCCTGCTTAGCTGCATCCGTAGCAACGTCATCTGGGGCATAACGTGCTAGCTTACTAAAGTCCTCCACATACTGGCCAACTGTCCGTCCTCCTTGGTGCAAGTTGCAAAACTCACGCTTCTTCATGGCCATAGTTCCTGCTGAAACATGGGCAGTACGGAAAGCCTGCTGAAATTGGTCCCATGTGACAGTGTCGATAGGGAAAGTGGTTGTGAAATTCTCCCACCATGATGCCGCGGGTCCGTCAAGCTGATGTGCGACAAACTTCACCTTTTCCACATCTGTGCATCCTGCCGTGGTCAACTCCCTAGCTGTCTTGCGGAGCCAAGCATTTGCTACTATAGGCTCGGTGCTACTAGAGAACACCGCGGATTCAACCTAAGAAAACGGGCTAAGTGGTCAACAGGTGGTGGTGGTGGTGGGTTGTTGTTGTTGTTGTTCCCCTGATTATGATTCTAGACTAGCAACTGCATCAACGTATTCTGCTGCTGGATCAACTGAGTGAGCTCCGGTGGGAAGGTAAATCCGGGGTCACGTCTTGGAGGCATCTGATGGGTTTAGAAAAGATGAGATTTAAGAATAGAGAGGGGTTTAAAGAGAAAACACTACCCATATGCACATGAGGCAAAAGCAAACAATTCACTTCATTCAATCAAACAAGGGCATACAATCGGTCTAACTATCGCAAAAGTGCTCGGACTACTATATTTACATGGTGGACTACTAGTACTACTGATGGGGTGGTCTACTAGAAATATTCTTCGGTTGCAGACTCCATGATATCTGCTCCAACTTCATCAACATAGTCATCATCACTATCGTCTGGGTCCGAGTCGGTGTCGTCGATGATGATGTAGTTTTCCGGGCGAATCTCCTTGGGTTCTTCGTCTTCTTCTACTGGTGTAGGGCCTCCCATAAATATTCTGATCTTCTTGATTAGGTCGTCATTCTTCTCCACTAGTACTTTGATTTCCTCTTCATAATCTTCACGTGTAGCCTCCAGTTCTTTGATTCTTGTCCTTGCATTCTTCAGATCTATCATGTCTGCGCACATCTGGTTCTCCTAACGTTGAATGTGCTGGTTTAACTCCTGGATAAAAGCTGCGATTGATCTATCCTTCTTGGTACTAACCATCTCTCAGTGCTCATCTTGGCGCCCACAAATCTGGTAGATAGTATCCTTTAGATCCTTGTGGTAAACTTCTCCAATACGTCCCATGGCGATGTGAGCTGCCATGCTCTTTCCTAGACTCCAGGTTGGTGCATCAAAGGAAAACTCTATGGGTTCAGTGACTGGCATGAACGTCTTTCCTGGAACTTGAACTTGAATCATCCAGAGCTCCTCTTCAGGTAAAGCGGCATTGTAGGTTCCGGTGAAACTTGGTACTCCGATGTTTAGATATCCAGTGACTTCCTTCAAGTGACGTCCAAAGGGTGTATCTTCATCCGGTTGCGTGAACTTGTTCCTTGCATCCGCCATCCTAAAAGAGTAGAAAAGATGGAGAGTCAGAATGGGAAGAGTGAGTAGTGATCTAGGGCTTTAGCTTAGTGGTCGTGTCCTACAGTCAGCATGTGCTCTGATACCATCTTGTAACGACCAGACCTCAAACGGTCCAATCTCTGTGCTCCAGTGTCATCCCTGGATCAGTAATGCTGACACCGCACAATACTTGAAGGATTTATAACAGAGTAGCAATCACACACTTATTACAACGAGTGTCTCAAAAGAGAACTTATTACAATAAATATGGCTTAAGGCCATCTAATAACGATAACAGCAGAAGGCTTGGAAGATAAGTGAGTCCATCAACTCCAACGACATCACTGAGTATAGAACCACGACCTAAGGCACCTTACTCGTCGTCTGAAAAGTCTGCAACATGAACGTTGCAGCCCGAAACGGGTCAGCACATGGAATATGCTGGCAAAGTAACACATAGAGAGCAATGAAAGAGTAATGCTATACTACATGCATATTCGGCTGGTGGAAAGCTCTATGGTTACAGTTTTGCGTAAAGCTATTTTTTCCCTACTGCAAAGGAATAAATTTTATTTAACTATCATGGTAGTTGTTAAACATTGAGAGTGTAGACACCTTCTCAATCCCAATTAAACATCATCATTAAAAACCCAACAATATTAATTAGAGTAACATGATGAGATTCACATGATAATCCAAGTACTAGATACTCAAGTTGTCCATAACCGGGGACACGGCTAACCATGGTTAGTTTATACACTCTGCAGAGGTTTGCGCACTTTTCCCCACAAGACTCGATCTCCTCCGTCGGGATTCTCGCACTACATGGTGTTTGAGAAATGGACGACCGAGACATAGTCTTTCAGAAGCGCTAGCACCTTGCGATCGGGTAGACCGTTACAGCTACTTTCCCCTACATCTGCTAGTCTACCACTGTAAGAGTTCGCACGACTTATTCAACTATGCTAGAGCCCATGGTAGCTTGTGGCTGCACACGGAAGTTTCTAGTATGAATAATCTCATGATCCCTTTGAGCCTGGGTGGTGGTCCAAAAGAAAAACAGGCAATCGCTGGAATACCCAGGTGCCTTAATCCACCCAGATGTGTGTTTAAGTTGCCACCTTAGATAAACCATTAATTTAACAATCTCACATCTGTCATGGATACACTTACACAATCCACGTCTACTAGCATAGCATGAAAATAAGCAAACGTAGAAGTAACTCTCAAAGGTTTGATAATGAAACAGGTAATAGGTACTACCTCATCTACTTCCCAAAACCCACAATTTAATTAGATCCTAATCAAGCAATGTGTGAGGATTGATCTAATACAATAAAAGTGGGTAGTAGGAGGTATGATCAAAGTGTTAGTTGCCTTGCTGATGATCCGCGAAACCTAGCGATTCGAAGTAGCAAGCGGCGCACTTCGGGTACTCTATCGAAAACAAACAAGCATACAATAAGTACTCAACTAATGCACAGGTAAAACTCAAATAAGAGATTTAACCAGAAAGGTCAACTTAAGAACTCCGGTTGGCAAAAAGAATCAAATCGAACGAAGCAACGAAAGTCAAACGGCGAAAGAAACAAACTTCATTTACTATTCTGGATCTAGGTCAAATTTTACTGAAGCAAAAACTTGTTTGAGTTGGTTAAACGGAAGGAGGGTTTCGAGATGAAACTCCAGGCGCTTGAATCGCCTGATTCCGATAAACGAGCGAAAAGTTATACTAGATCGAAAATCAGATCAGAAATCGCGATCAGAAATAATCGCAGAATAATCCAAAAAAAAGAAAAACGACAAACAGATTAACGAACGAACGTTCGTTATCTGGATCTAAACGATGAACGCGTTTGTTAAAACGAATAAACGAGCGAACGCTCGCTAATTAACCTAAACCAAAAAAAACCGATCTAATAAAAAACGGAAACTAAAAAAAACCCGAATGAAAACCGGCGAAAACCAAAGATTTTCTTAAAAAAACCGGCGGCGGCGGTCAACCTCGGCGGGCGGGTCCGGCGGCGGCAGCGGCTGCGCGGCGCGGCGCGGCGGCGGCTGCGGCTTGTGGTTGGGCGCGACGCGTCTACGGTTTGGGGGCGCGGCTGCTTGGGGCTGAAAGCGGCCCGGGGCGGCGCTATATAAAGGGCCCGTCCGGAGGAGTCCCGGCCGATCCCGGCCCGAAGTCGGTTTGTATTTTTTTAAATAATTACGCGCAGAAAAACAAACAAAAGAAATATTAAACGGACTCCAAAAATCCCAAAATAAATTTTGCCCGGCTTCTAAAATCAAGCCACACAGGATGAACATTTATTTGGGGCCTAAATGCAATTTTGAAAAACGTGCATTTTTCCTAAATTCAAATAAAATAGCAAATAAAACCAAAATAAAATCTTATTTGATTTTATTATTAAATCCTCAATATCTCTTTATTTTGGGAAAGTCATTTTATTCCCTCTCTCATATTTTTGTGATAGAAATAATTGAAGATAAAATAATTAAAATCAAATGATCCTATTTTCAAAATTTGAGAAAACTCAAATATGAAAATAACGAAATCCCCAACTCTCTCCGAGGGTCCTTGAGTTGCGCGAAATTTCTAGGATCAACCAAAATGCAATAAAATATGATATGCAAAGATGCTCTAATGTATAACATTTCAAATTGAAAATTTGGGATGTTACGTCTGGATATAACTCAGCTAGCTTTAGTAAGCTCCTCATGTTACAATGATCACATAACTCTTCTTCTAATCTCAATCTTGCTTTATCAAGAATTTTTATGCATTCAGGAATTCCCTTTCTATTAGTTGGAATATGAAAATTAATCTAAATCAATTTCTATCCGAATATAAGGCTATGTAGGACAAGCAGTAGCACATCATTTGTTTGCTTGCGCATAAGGGTGGCCTTGAAGTACTTGCTTTATTATCTTGATCTAATGATTGTGCTTTTTGCAAATTGTTGTTCCATGACCTAGATCAAGGTCCGGCCAAAAAAGCAGTCAGATAATTAAGGTTAGATAAGACTTGTACAAGAGTAAGAGCGTGTTCTATCGCATGTACCAATATTTTTAATAGCAATTACCAGTATGCCACTACAGGTTGGCAGCGTGAGGGCGACGGTACCAATAATTTGAACAACAATTGTCGGCTTGTCGCTGCCGGCTGCCAGCTTGAGGGCGATGAAAGAGACAAGAGTATTCGGATTTATTTTCTTCTTCCCATTGCGGTTGTGAAGCACCTCGATTTGAAGATCATGTGGCTTGCCAACTGTGGGATATCAAATTGATTTGTTTTACTTGGGCTTGCACAACTTGCACTAAATACACAGGCTAAAAAGCTTTTATCTAGTGCAGCTAGGGATTCAATGGGTTCATCTATCATCTTTTGTTTGGTTCACACACCAAGGACCAATAAAGCGCTACTTTATCAACTAAATTTCGTTGGTGTCATCTACACCCAATGTTTCTATGCTAGCTATGCCTCTGCAGATCAATGATCTATCGATAGCAATGATACACGCATGACTGGACCATTTTCACCTCTTTTTTTGGAGGAAATCTAGCTCACCAAGCAATTTATCGTAACCAACACCGACATGTGATCAATGTGCTAGAGAATCAATAAAAATTGTTAGCACAGAGCACTTGCTATTCATTGCTCTAATCATCTATCGCCAATTTCCATTTTATTTTCGCCAAGATAACCGCTTCAATTCCCATGTCAGCTTGGCTCTTTTGATAAAACTACCAATATTTCATTTAAAAAAAGGTCAAATACAACACAGAGATTTATGATGCATCATAACACAGATGGATCACACAACATCCGCTCAGTTCATTTTTTAGCGTAGTACCAATCAACCACCTTCATTAACTATCTAAAGTGATACTTGATACTCAAACATGTTCTTGCATGTTACTCTTAAAAAGAAAGGTTTGGTCCATGAGACAGAAGAGTATCGTAAATCCTTGCACCAAGATAGTTGGTGCACTCTAGCGCAGACCACAACCAACTCATTATCCGGGTGCATTCATGTGTGTTTTGGGTATAGATCAATGATTGGTTGATGGTAATAACACACACATGACTGTGCCATTTTTCATCTCGGAGCATAAAACTGCAGAGGCCAGGAGTATACACTCCTTTCAAAAGAGAAAAAAAGTTGGAGCAATGATAAATCATCTAACATTTTATTATAACCAACACTGGCATGTGATCAATGTGCTAGAGAGATGATAAAAATTGTTAGCACAAAGCACCTTTTATTCATTGATCTCATTATCTGTTAGCAACGAGTTTCCATTTTATTTTCATCACGGGAACATCTACTATTCCCATGCCAGTGTGGCCTTTTAGATAAATATGTTAATAAATATTTTATAGAAAATCAAAGATTTACGGTTCCTCATGACACAGACGCATCACACAACATCTACTAGGTTTGGTTTATAGAGTAGTACTGATGCAACCACCTCCATTAACTATCTAAGCGACACTTGACTATCAAACATGTTCTTGCATGTTACTCCAAAACATATATGTTTAGTCCATGTGACACAAGAGTATTGTGCACCCTGGCCAGCTTGCATCAAGATGTTGGTGCACTACTGCACTCTATCGTAAACCACACCCAACTCATTATCCAGGTACATTCATGGGGTTTTGTAGGTACAAAGTAAGGAGCATACAACCTCAAAGGCCAGGGATTATACCCTCTTTTTTCAAAATAAAAAGTTGGAATGATGCTAGATCACCTAGCATTTCATTATAACCAACACTGAAATGTGATCGATGTGCTAGAGAATCGATAAAACTCGTTAGCATAGAGCACTTGTTAATCATTGCTCTCATCACCTGTCACCGACGAAATTCCATTTATTTTTGTTGGTGAACCGCTTCACTCAGTTTGGCCTTTTTGATAAACCTGTTAATATTTCCTTTCTAGAAATATCAAATACAACACATAGATTTATGGTGCATCACAACACAGATGCATCATACAACATTTAATCGGTTTGGTTTTTAGTGTAGTACTGATTCAACCACCTCCATCAACTTTTTAGGCAATATTTGACTCTCAAACATGTTCTTGCGTGTTACAATCATAATAAGTTCATGGCATCATGATAAGTTGGTGTTTGTTTTCAGAAACATCACACACCACGACTTGAAATACACTCACGCAATGTTTAATCAGTCTTTTTTAGGCGGAGCACAGGTTCAAAACACACTCACGCAATGTTTAATCATGATACTTAACTCTCAAAACATATTACCATCATAATTTCATGGCATCACACATGTTAGTTTTTGTTTTCGGAAACAATAATACACACACCTCATAGATTGACATGCACGATGTGGACACACTCACATGACGTCTACTTGGTCTGGTTTTAGTGGAGTGCGCGTTCAACCGCCTCGCTTAATATCTAAGCGACAATTGACTCTAAAAATAAGTCCTTGCATGTTCTATAACCTCATGTCATTAGGACATGCTAATGGTTTTTCTTTCAGAAACGTCAAATTCTTTGTTTTCACGTCAAATTCAGCACGATAGGTTTACACGCACATCATGACACTAACACACTCACATAATTTCTACCCCATTTGGTCTTTTGTGTACATGTTCGACCACCTTCATTAACTATCTAAGTAATACCCGACTTTCAAATTCTTGTGTATTACAATCGCAACTTCATAAATTCAAAGATCACACGCAAAAAATATCATAAAATCAAAGATAATGTATGCTTTAATGGGCTAGATCTCGTAAGAGATGGTAGTGACTGATATGAAGAGGAATTGACACTAGTGCGTGATTCATGGTCTTTCCTCTTTATTTGGCAAATGATGCACTGAATATGTTGTTTGAAAAAACATGAAAGCAATATATGTCCATCAAATATAGACGGTCGGGATCTACCAAATCGGACGAACGGCTAGGGATGCATGGAAACCAGAGTGCACTGTTGTAGCTAAACCTGCCTTCCGACTTGGGACTAGTTTGGTTTGTGTCCTGGGGTCTGTGCCTGGCTAAAATAGAAGCCTGGCCTGGACGTGAAAGAGTCAAGAAAAGTTGCCTGACCAGGCCAGCCTGGGAGTGATGTGTTTGCTTTACGTCCTCAGCCTGGCGTACCAATCATTCTGCTTCAACTTTATAAATTAATGCTGACCCACCAAGAAAACTATTGTCTATTGCCCAGGCTAGCACCAGGCGTCCCATTCTTCACGCCTGGTTCAGGCTAATGACCATGCCTGGCAGTGGCGGAGCTAGACAAGATTGATTGGGGGGGACCAGTAAGAAAATACAGTTTCTAAGGGGAGCAAAAGCTCTATTTTTTCTAATATAAAACTCCCTGTATGAATTTTCTTCACTAAATCTGTTCAGATTGGGGGGGCCACGCCCCCTGCAGGCATGCACGTAACTCCGCCACTGATGCCTGGGGTTGCAGCCAGGCTAATGAGCATGTCAGGAGACCCAGGCCAGGCTACTATTTGATGGGGCAGGACACGAACCAAACATCTTCCACGCTACTCTCAGGCAGGCTTCAGGCCAGGCAATTTTTTGTGTGGACTCCAACCAAACTAGTCCTTAAACCCAGGCCCACGCGTCATCCCAACAAAAGCCGAGCGGCCAAACCCCCCACTCTCCCCGGACGAGACACGCCTGCTGCAAGGCCAACACAAGAACCACACTATGCCGGCGCACGGGGCACTGGCTTCCGTCCGCCACCACCCTCTCCTCTCCTGACCGCGAGGCACTGCTCGTCGTGGACGCGAGTGGGGAGAGCAATGCCAATCGCGCTGGAGAGTGACGTCCTGTTTGACCGCGGGGTGCCGGCGGCGTGCGCCTGGTCCTCTTCGGCTGGGCGGGGCAGCAGCAGCCAGGCGGAGGCGGTGCACCTCGGTGAGTCGGAGGAGAGCGAGGCGGAGGTGCAGAGCTCGCTCAGAGGCCCCTTCGACACCATGGACGCGCTCCAGGAAGCCCTGCCCCTCAGGCCAGCCACCCAATCCGCGCAAAGGTCGCGCCTTCGTCGGCCTTCTTGCGCCGTAATCTTACTTCCACAAGTTTATTTTGGGGATTCGTTCATGCTTGGATCGTTTGGAATTTGGAAATCATTGCATTGGACTTTTACGATTCATCTGATGCTATGGAGCAGTGCAGGGTGCGTCATTGAAGTGGAATTTCGGGTGTTTTAGTAGTAGAGTGAAAATTTGTGGGAGAAGTAGTTGTGTCAGACCGGATCTGTTATGAAATATGGGGATTTCCTGGGTGATCAGAGCCTTCTGAAGCCATGAGACGATGGGGTATTTGGTATGTACTGTTATATGGGTACAATACTCCAATGCGCATGTTTTTTTAGGAAGTTCAATTCCAACAGACAAACCTTCTGAGCTTAAGAGTTGAGTTGTTTTAGGAAGTCCAGTTCTTCATCTATTTGATCGGTGGAAGGGCTTTGCAATGTAATCATCTGTGGCATTGGACGATCTTTAAGAAAAAAAATCAATTATTGGTAGTCAGTATGGGGAACTTGTTATTTCTTCTTGGTATTTACTTGTCTTGCACAGAGAATTCATCTTAAATATTATGGGGTGACCTGCTTTAATTTCTATTTAATAATATAGGAGAGAGGCGTCCAAAATCAATAATACGAAGTCTAGTTCTTTGGCAAATGCCGCTGATGTTGTGCTCTCACCTCAATCATCAAATGGCCTTGCTACTCTTGAAAAACCCTCCCTAAGAAACGCAAGGGCCCTCTTCCATTTAGTATCGACCAGGATGAGTCGCGGAGCAAAGAGCTGAGCCCTGTTGGAGATATATATCAACAACAGTGCAGGGCGCCATCGTCTCTGGCTGCCGCAAGCAGTTCACCATGCAAGAGTAGGAGCGAATATGAGCATGGGTGCTGTAAGCCTGTAACGACATGCCTTGCCATAGCCTGCAGAGAAAATCCAGTGACATGAGTGCCTTTTCTTCTCCAGCTGCTGGCCTTCAAACTCATTCATCTTAGTTTCAATGGTTGGTCACCAAGACGTGGGGGCGTCAACTGATGTGATTTCTCCCAGGACAAAGCGCAGGAAGAATTAGCAATAAGGTGCATCTGTATTTTCACCTTCAACAACTGGTGTCCATTTTAGACTGCGGAACCAGTGAGAGTAACTCCAACAGCCCCCTTATCTTTAAATTAACCGCAGTTTGCAGGAAGTTGAAACCAAAACCCTCTCCAATAGTTTTGTAAACCGGCCTTAACTTTAGAGAATCCCGTAAGGCGACTGATAGGCGCCGGCACACCGGCGCAACGGTTCGGCCGGTCGCATCTGATACGTTAGTTTGTCTTTTTGCCCACCTGTCAGATCAGCCTTTGCATCGTTTTTTTGCTCAACAAAAATTGCATCCAGCTGTTTGTCCTGGACACCCGCCATGAACGCTACGAGGCTTGCCTTCAAGCATCACCAGCTCGCCGCGGGTCGCGCCGTCCTCACCTGTGACGTCCGGGTAATTAAGCTACAGTAAAACTCTCCTAATGATGCCATATCATTTTTGATTACTGTTGCTAAACCTTCGTTAGTTCAAACCAATTCAAAAATCAATTCAAAAAATCGCAAACAACAAAAGTTTTCAAAAGTTAAAATAAAAATGTCCGCGCAGTGCCATAAATTGCATATTTAATTATGGCGTAATAAACACATTTTTATAAAGTACCTAAGAATTTTAAAATAGATTAAAACAAAGAAGGAAATAAAAGAAAGAAAGGAAATACAAAAGAGAAAAACAAACATAAAAAAGGAAAAGAAAACCCCCGGGGCTCCGGCCCAGCAGGCCACCGGCCTAACTGGGCCACGACCCATCAGGCCAGCCCACCCCGCACCCATAAACCCCCCCACTCCCTCAGTACCCACCAACACTCCCCACTCCTCCCCGAAAATATCTCCTCCCCCCTCTTCCTCGATTTGGATCGGGATCGAGAAGGAGGCCACCGACGCCGCGCCCCGCCACGCCCGGAGCTCGCCTCGCCCGACCTCCCTCGTCGGCCTGCCCCTCCCCGTCGCATCGTCCCCGGCATCCCCCCCGGGCCCCATTGCCCAGTCCCCTACTCCCTCCGTGAGCTTCCCCTCCTCTCTCCCATACGCTGCGCTCGCTGCTGCCCGCGCGCCGGGCTCGCGCCCATCAGCGTCGGCGCCTCCCTCGCCCTGCTCTGCCTTGCCGCCCGCACGCGCGCCGCTCCCCTCTGCTGTGGCCGATGCATCGCCCGCATGCCGGAGCTCACGCTCCGGGCCGCCCTCACCTAGTGCCGCTACGCCGCTCGCCCGCTCCCCTGCGCCCGCTCGCCCGCGCCTCGCCTGCATCTGCTGCTGCTGCTTGGCGCACCCTGCCCGACGAGCCCGCGCCCGTGGACCCCTTCCCCTTGCTCGCCGCAGCCCCGGCACGGCTCTGCCCGCGCCACCATGCCGCGTTCGGCTGCCCCCGCCCGAGCACGCCCGCTCTAGCCTTCCCCCCGCGCGCCTGCCGTTGCTGGCGCCGCCCGCTGCAGCTAGCCACCGTGCCGCCCGCCCGTGCCACTGCTGCCCTGCGCCACGCTGCGCCCTACAGCCGCCTTTCTCTGCCGCCCGCACACTGACCCGGGTCCCCGCACCATCGCCCTGATCCGCCCCGCAGCCACCCGTGCCCGCGGTCGCCTCGCGCGCTGCGCGCCGTCGACGGCCGCCGCAGCCGCCGTTAACGGGCGCGCGCCCGTTGCCCGTATCCTCCTCGCCCGTTCGGGCTGTGCCCGTAGCCCACACCTGCTAGGCTCCCCCAGAGCCTATGACAAAGGGGCCCCGCCCCCAGAACGTTTCTTAAAATAAAAAAATAAAAATATTAATTAATTAATTAATTAATTAACTTAATTAATTTTAATTAAATTAACTTAATTAATTTTGATTAATTAAACTAAGACAACTAATTAACCTAAACCCTAATTAACTAAAACAATCAAGGACAGGGGGTCCCACCCATGTTGACCAGTCAAACGTTGACTGGTCAACTGGGTTCCTCTAGCCCACCTGTCAGCCACTGGGTACACTTTTGTGTACACTGTGCTGGGTGCGCCTAACAATTTAACATTTATCTTAATTTCAGAATAATAATAAAATCTTTAGAAAATCATATCTTTTAATCCGTAACTCGGATTAAAATACTTTCTACATGAAAGTTGCTCAGAACGACAAGACAAATCCGGGTACGCAGCCCGTTCGTCCGCCACACATCCCTAACATACCGAACTCGCAACTTTCCCCCTCCGGCTCCTTTGCCCGAAAATGCGAAACACCGGGAATACTTCCCCGGATGTTTTCCCCCCTTCGTTGGTATCACCTCCTACCGCGTTAGGGCATACCTAGCACCGTGTATTGCCTCGTTATGTTTTGTGATGCTTTGTTTGCTCCGTATTTACTGTTTCTTCCGCCTCTTCTTCCCCGGTAGACCCCGAGACTGACACTGCTGCTGGTACCCCGATTGACTATGGTGTTGACGACCCCTCTCTCTTGCCAGAGCAACCAGGCTAGCCCCCCCCTTGATCACCAGATATCGCCTACTCTCTTTCTACTGCTTGCATTAGAGTAGTGTAGCATGTTACTGCTTTCCGTTAATCCTATTCTGGTGCATAGCCTGTCCTTGCTACTACTGTTGTTACCTTTACCTGCAATCCTAATGCTTAGTATAGGATGCTAGTGTTCCATCAGTGGCCCTACACTCTTGTCCGTCTGCCATGCTATACTACTGGGCCGTGATCACTTCGGGAGGTGATCACGGGCATATACTATATACTTTACGCTGTTATATTACCTGTGGTACTGTTCGGAGTTGGGACTGAAGGGGGAGGTGGCTCCATCCCGGTAGAGGTGTCCCTGGGTTCTCGACGGCCCCCAACTGTTACTTTGTGGCGGAGCGACATGGCAGGTTGAGACCACCTAGGAGAGAGGTGGGCCTGGCCCTGGTCGGCGTTCGCGGTTATTTCAAGATAACACGTTTAACGAGATCTTGGTATTTGATCTGAGTCTGGCCACTGGTCTATACGCACTAACCATCTACGCGGGGACAGTTATGGGCACTCGACGTCGTGGTATCAGCCGAAGCCTTCATGATGTCAGCGACTGAGCGGCACGCACCGGATTGGACCGTAAGCCTGCTCTTGTATTAAGGGGGCTAGTTCTGCTTCCGGCCGCCCTCGCAACGTGCAGGTGTGCAATGGGCGATGGGCCCAGACCCCTGCGCCATAGGATTTAGACCGGTGTGCTGACCTCTCTGTTGTTCCTAGGTAGGGCTGCGACGTGTTGATCTTCCGAGGCCGGGCATGACCCAGGAAAGTGTGTCCGGCCAAATGGGATCGAGCATGTTGGGACATGTGGTGCACCCCCGCAGGGAAGTTAATCTATTCGAATAGCCGTGATCTTCGGTAACAGGATGACTTGGAGTTGTACCTTGACCTTATGACAACTAGAACCGGATACTTAATAAAACACACCCTTCCAAGTGCCAGATATAACCCGGTGGTCGCTCTCTAACAGGGCGACGAGGAGAGGATCGTCGGGTAGGATTATGCTACACGATGCTACTTGGTGGACTTACCTTCTGCTCTCTTCTACATGCTGCAAGGTGGAGGTGGCCTGAAGCGTAGTCTTCGATAGGACTAGCTGTCCCCCTCTTATTCCGGCATTTTGCAGTTCAGTCCACATATGATACCCTTATTCCATTTGATACCAATGCATACATATGTAGTGTAGCTCCTTGCTTGCGAGTACTTTGGATGAGTACTCACGGTTGCTTTGCTCCCTCTTTTCCCCTTTCTATACTCGATTGCTGCGACCAGATGCTCGAGCCCAGGAGCCAGACGCCATCGTCGATGACGACTACTACTACTTGGGAGGTGCCTACTACTACGTGCAGCCCGCTAACGGCGACCAGGAGTACTTTAGGAGGATCCCAAGCAGGAGGCCTGCGCCTCTTTCGATCTGTATCCCAGTTGGTGCTAGCCTTCTTAAGGCAAACTTGTTTAACTTATGTCTGTACTTAGATATTGTTGCTTCCGCTGACTCGTCTATGATCGAGCTCTTGTATTCGAGCCCTCAAGGCTCCTGGCTTGTAATATGATGCTTGTATGACTTATTTTTATTTGTAGAGTTGTGTTGTGATATCTTCCCGTGAGTCCTTGATCTTGATCGTACATGTTTACGTGTATGATTAGTGTACAATTGAATCGGGGGCGTCACAAGTTGGTATCAGAGCATACTGCCTGTAGGAACCCCCCTTCCACACTGCTTGGCCAAAGTCGAGTCTAGCCAGTGAAAACTGTTTTACTAACATGGCTGTGCGGCCCATGGGCCCACGTCGCCATTGGGTGGTAATAGGATCTTTTATTCCTCGTCTATACTCTGGGACTATGTTCTCTCTTCTATTCGGGTTAAATGATTTTACTAACTACATTAGGTTCTCGTAACGACTTTCCCCGAAGAGCCCCTTCATTCCAGATGGTTGCCTGCTTCACCAGAAGACTTCGAAGATATTCTCCGATCTACTCCCGAGAACTTGTGTTGATTTCTTTTGCAATCCCTTAACACCGTTGAATCCTTATGAATAACTGTGTACCCTCGCCATTCATACTTTCATCCCTAGTTGTCCTTGTTATTACAAGATACCCGAAAGTATTCTCCGACCTTTGAGAATCCTTTTTCTGACTGCCATGCAACTCTTTTCTGCCTGAATAACCCTATGGATAATTCCTAGCACTTATCGAGCACATGCTCATCCCCAGTTGTTCATGTGTTTCGCAAAAGTCTTCGAAATACCATTCGGTCTTCTGAAAATCCTGAGAGTCTATTGCTCTTGAAATTCTTGCTTGCTGGTGTTATGGTTAATTCCATAAGTCTCGTAATCTTATTGGCATCCCTTGTCATTATCATTTTGATTCCATTGATTCAATATGTTGCAAATGCTCGCGATCCTCAATCAGATCCTAGAATTCATCCTTCCAGCTTAGACGTCATTTTAAACATGAGCTGGATCTCGACCAATTAAATTTTGCCATCGATTGAGGCTATTCAACCTATCCATCCCTAATCAGAGCATTGCTTCTGATTCCTTGTCTTGGAATACATAATTCCTTTGCATTTGAGCTTTGAGTTATTCAGTTGTTTCTATAATCCGATGCACATGCATTCCTTCTTCCTTTGATAGAGTACCGATACTCACATCGGCTCCATTGTAGACCACCAGACCTCTTGTTGGATTATTATCCAACAGTGTCCTTCATATTCAAGTAACCTTGTGAGCCTTTCCACGGATATATAAAGCCTTTGGTAAATTGTATCCTCTGCTTTCTCAACCACGCTCTGTTTTCAAGCTGGTGGTATTTACTATTGAAGCTTGTGGTATATGTTTCCACGATACCCTGACGGGTTGAACCTATGCCTTCCTTATTATGTGTGACCTCGAAAGTTTTCACAAGTCATACTCTTCTGATATTTTGCTAGATAAAATTTCTACACTACAACTTCATCAAAAGCGAGAAGCAAAATGAAAGGTTATGCATGGAAGAAGTGGGAGTCGACCTTGAGCCTTTGCATTCATGCCCATGGACCCGATGTGGAACTTATCACCGAAGTTTCTTGTAAATGATAATAATCCCATTGTTATAAGTTCGTCCTGTATCTATGTTTGGTCCTTTGCAATCATGGTTCCGGTCATATTTTCTCCTTGATTTTAATTCTCGGACTAGTTAAAGCACTTGTCTTCTATAGATCAATACACTTCTGCGACCTCTATTATGTTCTACCTTCGAGTATTACCCCGTGGTATCTCGATAAAATCACAGAACCATATTGCTTCTTATGATTTCTTCTTCAAGTATTATTTCTCACCGATCCCAATTTTCCCCGGGTTCTGAGTTGTTAGACACTCAGGGACACCGATAGTGAATCGAGTCCATAATCTGATTCATTAACTCTAAGTAATTTTTGTTGCTTATGAGTTTAATAATCCTTCAAGTCATTCCTAGCCTGATTGGCTATATCATTGTCGTGATGATTTTAACTGTGCTACCTGGTCCTTATTCCCAGAGCACTAATTTGCGACGGTAGCTAAGCTTATGTCGATCTTCCTCATCATCCCCTTTCACCTTAAACAATAAGCTGGATTTCGAGTTTGTGTCGTAACTGTGGTTCCAATAACCTCTTGCTTCATCATTCCATTGACTTGATGTCATCGCTGATCGATTACATCTTCATGAAATATCTCGACAAAATTTGTCGTGATCATTATCAACATTCTGAACTCTTCCAGGATATCAATTGAATTTAAGAAGAGAAATACCATCCTTGTCCTCGATGATTTGTGTTATCATCGACCACTTTATTGCCTTCTGTTCAAACACAAACTTGTTCGTGTTTCGTGTTAGACCTTGAGATCCTTGCTATCCAGCATTTGTTCTTTACCTTGGAGTATTACCATCTTTTATGTCAAGGATGTCGTCAGAATTTCACCACCTATTGAGAATCCTTGGTATAATGATACTTCTCACCATCACCATTCTTTCTTGGTCCTCGTGTTGATTCCAACAATTGAACTGTGTCGTTTGGATTCCTTCCTTCTAGCAACCCTATTGCTTTGAAGTTAATGGTTGACATTTCATTCTTAGACCATTGGTTATCGAATCACCATTATAACATCGGTCTTGCTACCTACGCCCATGTTTCGGGGGCACCTTTCAAACAATGTTTAACTGTGAATGTTTTCCTCAAGCATAACTCATTATATCATTTGATCTGACAAATGTTATCTCCTTGTTCACATAACTGTGGAAATCCACCTTTTTGGAAATCTCGAGGATTGTCGCTGACTCCATCAGCTACCCCCTCACCCTCTTCCTTGGTTTAATGATGAACTCTTGTTTCAGAATCGCTTCCATAGTACATTTCCCGAGAATATTACAATGTCATCCCGTCAATTTGTGTTATACCTTTTCTTCTCAAACATCCTGAGTCTGAGATATCCTAACACCAATCAGATATGAATCCCGACCAGATATGATGGTTGGGACGCATTTTCCAAGAGTTATAACGTTGGTCTTTATATGACCCGGTAAGGTAATGTCATGCCTAGCACACCTGGCTGGAGGGCCTATTGTTATAGTTCTTCCTTTTAGCAAGATTATCCATTCTTCCATGAGGAAATTGTAAGCCTTATTCTACAAGTTATTCCTGATGGATCCTTTGTGTTTCCAACGTCTGATCTTCACCTGATGACCATGTCAATGCTATCTCGAAGCATGTCTATGGTACTCCGATTTTCAACAAGAACATTTGAAGCCCGATGCTAAATGTTTCCTGCTCAATTATCCAAACACCGTTGTTTGGGATATGTCATGAAGTCCTCTCCCCTTACCTAAATGGGTTTCTACTTTCTATCCTGCCATGGATATCATGTTCTGTTTGTCCTTGGAAAGGATATACCCCTGAAATATGTGTTTAAACACATTCTCTTTCCATTGTTCTGTTTAATCTGATAATAATATTTTCCTTTACATTGGTTGGTTTAAAGTTTCTTGTGATCTATATGATCTAAGCAGTAATATTCTCCTGCTTATGTGAACACCTCGGTGTACAATTCTGTCAGCAAGACCCTGTTACTATTGTTGAATGATATTCCGGTAGCCACCGATGGACGAGAACTTTGCCTGATGGTCCGCCTCGTTCAATGAGCAGGAAAAAGGTTCTCTTTGTCCCTCACCCTTGGTATCGACGTTGTTGCTGACATATAACTGACAAGCTACCCGCTGACATGCCTTGCTATCATGATCATGCAATACGTCACTGTCCTTCCTACTTTTAACACACATGGTGGGCCCATAACCCATAGATCCACATGATTGAAACCTGACTCTCCTGTACACCCCTTGTTCCCAAAGTTATTCCTTGCGCGTGGCCTCGTATGTAATTCACGGTCCACCGTCCTACTAATCTATTCTGGTATCAGACACAATAATTATTCTCGTTGCCCTGAAACCCTTTCACCTTATGATTAGGCATCGAACGACTGCCTATCCATTTGAAACTACTCATGGTACCTTCTTACTTTGCTCTCGATATCTTCTTAAGTGGTAATTCGAGAGATACTTATGCTTCTTCCCTTGAGTTAACCGTCTGATGCTCGATCTTGTTAGAATCCGTCCTTATAGAGTTTTCCCTTCTTACCATTTCGTAAGTACGGTGAAGATCCTGAAGGAAGGACGACAACTTCATCATGATGATCTGAAGCAGAGAAATGAAGACATCAGCGCTATGGATCGACAGCGTCGAGAAGAGCAACCAAGACCAAGAAGATTCATTAGGATTTCATAACCAGACCTTTCCCCCTTACTCCACCTCTTAAATCTCGGGACGAGGTTTCTTGTAGTGGAGGAGAATTGTGACGCCCGGGTAATTAGGCTACAGTAAAACTCTCCTAATGTTGCCATGTCATCTTTGATTACTGTTGCTAAACCTTCGTTAGTTCAAACCAATTCAAAAATCAATTCAAAAAAATCGTAAACAACAAAAGTTTTCAAAAGTTATAACAAAAATGTTCGGGCAGTGCCATAAATTGCATATTTAATTATGGCGTAATAAACACATTTTTATAAAGTGCCTAAGAATTTTAAAATGGATTAAAACAGAAAAGGAAATAAAAGAAAGAAAGGAAATACAAAAGAGAAAAACAAACAAAAAAGGAAAAAGAAAATCCCCGGGCTCCGGCCCAGCAGGCCACTGGCCCAACTGGGCCACGACCCACCAGGCCGGCCCACCCAGCACCCATAAACCCCCCACTCCCTCAGTACCCACCGACACTCCCCACTCCTCCCCAAAAATATCTCCTCCCTCTCTCCTCCGATTTGGATCGGGATCGAGGAGGCCACCGACGCCGCACCCCGCCACGCCTGGAGCTCGCCTCGCCGGACCTCCCTCGTCGGCCTGCCCCTCTCCGTCGCATCGTCCCCGGCATCCCTCCCGAGCCCCATTGCCTAGTCCCCTACTCCCCCCGTGAGCTTCCCCTCCTCTCTCCCATGCGCTGCGCTCGCTGCTGCCTGCGCGTCGGGCTCGCGCCCATCAGCGCCGGTGCTCCGGCCACGGACGCGATCACTGCGGCCCCGCCGCGCCCGCGCCTCCCTCGCCCTGCTCTGCCTTGCCGCCCGCTTCCCCTGTTGTCGCCCGCATGCATGCCGCTCCCCTCTGCTGTGGCCGTCGCAGCGCCTGCATGCCGGAGCTCACGCTCCGGGCCACCCTCACCTAGTGCTGCTACGCCGCTCGCCTGCTCCCCTGCGCCCGATCGCCCGCGCCTCGCCTGCATCTGCTGCTACTGCTTGGCGCACCCTGCCCGACGAGCCCGTGCCCGTGGACCCCTTCCCCTTGCTCGCCGCAGCCCCGGCACGGCTCTGCCCGCGCCACCGCGCCGCGTTCGGCTACCCCCGCCCGAGCACGCCCGCTCTGGCCTTCCCCCCGCGCGCCTGCCGTTGCTGGCGCCGCCTGCTGCAGCCAGCCACCGTGCCGCCCACCCCTGCCACTGCTGCCCCGCGCCACGCTGCGCCCCACTGCCGCCTTGCTCCGCCGCCCGCACGCTGACCCGGCTCCCCGCACCATCGCCCTGATCTGTCACGCAGCCACCCGTGCCCGCGGTCGCCTCGCGCGCTGCGCGCCGTCGCCGGCCGCCGCAGCCACCGTTAACGGGCGCCCGCCCGTTGCCCGTACCCCCCTCGCCCATTTGGGCTGTGCCCGTAGCCCACACCCGCTAGGCTCCCCCAAAGCCTATGACAAAGGGGCCCCGCCCCCCCAGAACGTTTCTTAAAATAAAAATAAAAATAAAAAATAAAATAAAATAAAATAAAATAATAATAATAAATAAATAAATAACTTAATTAATTCTGATTAAATTAACTTAATTAATTTTGATTAATTAAACTAAGACAACTAATTAAGCCTAACTAATTAACCTAAACCCTAATTAACTAAAACAATCAATGACAGGGGGGCCCCACCCCTGTTGACCAGTCAAACGTTGACTGGTCAATTGGGTCCCTCTGGCCCACCTGTCAGCCACTAGGTACACTTATGTGTACATTGTGCTGGGTGCGCCTAGCAATTTAACATTTATTTTTGAATTAAAAATAATTTCAGGATAATAATAAAATCTTTAGAAAATCATATCTTTTAATCCGTAACTCAGACTAAAATACTTTCTACATGAAATTTGCTCAGAACGACGAGACGAATCCGGATACGCAGCCCATTCGTCCACCATACATCCCTAACATACCGAACTCGCAACTTTCCCCCTCCGGCTCCTCTGCCCGAAAACGCGAAACACTGAGAATACTTTCCCGGATGTTTTCCCCCCTTCATCGGTATCACCTCCTACCTACCTAGCACCGCGTATTGCCTTGTTATGTTTTTTTGATGCTTTGTTTGCTTCGTATTTACTGTTTCTTCCCCCTCTTCTTCCCCGGTAGACCCCGAGACTGACACTTCTGCTGGTACCCCGATCGACTACGGTGTTGACGACCCCTCTCTCTTGCCAGAGCAACCAGGAAAGCCCCCCCTTGATCACCAGATATCGCCTACTCTCTTTCTACTGCTTGCATTAGAGTAGTGTAGCATGTTATTGCTTTCCGTTAATCCTATTCTGGTCCATAGCTTGTCCTTGCTACTACTGTTGTTACCTTTACCTGCAATCCTAATGCTTAGTATAGGATGCTAGTGTTCCATCAGTGGCCCTACACTCTTGTCCGACTGCCATGCTATACTACTGGGCCGTGATCACTTCGGGAGGTGATCACGGGCATATACTATGTACTTTACACTGTTACATTACCTATGGTACTATTCGGAGTTGGTGGCTGAAGGGGCAGGTGGCTCCATCCCGGTAGAGGTGGGCCTGGGTTCCCGACGGCCCCCGTCTGTTACTTTGTGGCAGAGCGACAGGGCAGGTTGAGATCCACTTAGGAGAGAGGTGGGCCTGGCCCTGGTCGGCGTTCGTGGTTATTTCAAGATAACACGTTTAACGAGATCTTGGTATTTGATCCGAGTCTGGCCACTGGTCTATACACACTAACCATCTACATGAGGACAGTTATGGGAACTCGACGTCGTGGTATCAGCCGAAGCCTTCGTGACGTCAGCGACTGAGCGGCGCGCGCCGGATTGGACCGTAAGCCTGCTCTTGTATTAAGGGGGCTAGTTCTGCTTTCGGCCGCCCTCGCAACGTGCTGGTGTGCAATGGGCGATGGGCCTAGAACCCTGCGCCATTGGATTTAGACCGGCATGCTGACCTCTCTGTTGTGCCTAGGTAGGGTTGCGACGTGTTGATCTTCCGAGGCCGGGCATGACTCAGGAAAGTGTGTCCGGCCAAATGGGATCGAGCGTGTTGGGATATGTGGTGCACCCCCGCAGGGAAGTTAATCTATTCGAATAGCTGTGATCTTCGGTAACAGGAGGACTTGGAGTTGTACCTTGACCTTATGAGAACTAGAACCGGATACTTAATAAAACACACCCTTCCAAGTGCCAGACACAACCCGGTGGTCGCTCTCTAACAGGGCGACGAGGAGAGGATCGCCGGGTAGGATTATGCTACACGATGCTACTTGGTGGACTTACCTTCTACTCTCTTCTACATGCTGCAAGGTGGAGGTGGCCTGAAGCGTAGTCTTCGATAGGACTAGCTATCCCCCTCTTATTCCGGCATTCTGCAGTTCAGTCCACATATGATACCCTTATTCCATTTGATACCAATGCATACATATGTAGTGTAGCTCCTTGCTTGCGAGTACTTTGGATGAGTACTCACGGTTGCTTTGCTCCCTCTTTTCCCCTTTCTATACTCGATTGCCGCGACCAGACACTGGAGCCCAGGAGCCAGACGCCATCGTCGACGACTACTACTACTACTACTCGGGAGGTGCCTACTACTACGTGCAGCCCGCTGACGGTGACCAGGAGTAGTTTAGGAGGATCCCAGGCAGGAGGCCTGCGCCTCTTTCGATCTGTATCCTAGTTGTGCTAGCCTTCTTAAGGCAAACTTATTTAACTTATGTCTGTACTCAAATATTGTTGGTTTTGCTGACTCGTCTATGATCGAGCTCTTGTATTCGAGCCCTCGAGGCCCCTGGCTTGTAATATGATGCTTGTATGACTTATTTTTATTTGTAGAGTTGTGTTGTGATATCTTCCCGTGAGTCCCTGATTTTGATCGTACACGTTTGCGTGTATGATTAGTGTACGATTGAATCGGGGGCGTCACATCGCCGCACTGCCATGTCGTCGACTGTAGCTTTTTTCTCACGCCCATTGAAGATTTTCCATGGTTGAAGCTTTTTCACAAAACGGTTGAAGCTTTTTCCGTCCACGGTTCTAGCTTTCGCGGTTGTGTGATGGCCGGTCCCCAAATTCCGTCGCCTTCAATTGAAGTTTCCTAGGACGCTGGTTGTAGCATTTTTTTAATGTTTGCAGCTCCTTCCATGCCATTTACGGTCTCCTTTCTCTCTCTCTCTTTGAGTGGTTCCAGCCAAAATATCACAAATGGGGAGTAGCAAAAACAAAGACGGTGGTAGCAAAATTCAAACACAGTTGTAGCAAAACTTGGAGTGGTTCTAGCAAAATAAAATGGATCCAACAAAAAAAATAAAAAATGTGGTGGTAGCAAAAATCAAAGACCATGGTAACAAAAAGTTTGAGTGGTTCCAGCAAAAAGATGGACCTAATTAAGCAAATTTTTTTTTCAAAAGACGAACTGCAACGGTAGTAGCAAAAAAGAAAACAATGGTAGCAAATTTTCGGATTGGTTGCAGCAAAAATACCACTCAAAAAATATGGATCCTAGTAGAATATGTGGACCCTGGTTGCAGCAAATACAGGCGCCGGTGGTAGCTTTCCCGGTGCCGATTGCAGCAAATCGCAGCACCGGTGGCCACCACCTCCAGCCTCGCCGGTTGCAAAACACCCAACCTCGCCAAGGGGGAGGATGAGGAGATGGACGGCCATGGCTTCCCCTAGTTGCATCAGCCCCTGAGTACTTCTCGAATCAGAAAGCAGTGGATGAGTGGACGAGCAGAGCCCCGTCTCGACCTGATCTAGATGCAAAAAGGGAGGCCGGGAATAGAGGCGATTTCTCCAGCGATTTGATTTGGGCGCTCGTGCTAGAGGTAGGGGATGGGGAGCGGTGCTGGAGATAGGGGATGAGAAAGGAGTGGGATGAGTGGACGAGCAGAGGGATAAGAATATCTAGAGGAATCGAAATGGATGGGAAGCGGTGGTGGGCCAGGAGGCTGCAACATGGCTATATGGGCTATCAGGTGCCATTTGATCCAGTGGGATCGTGCGACTCGCGCTCGACCGGCCGAGCGTTCGGCCGGCCTGCCGGATGTAAACATTTCCCATCTCATAAAAGTGGTCTTTTCTCCCTGCAGGTTTTTTACGGGAAGATTATCTTCCCGTATCTTTTTGCCGCCGCCTCCACACCACTGTCGGCCATCTTTCCTATCTCTAATATCGGACGGGAATCGTATACCAAATGTCAAATGGAGAGCAATTTCGATCATCATCTTTCCGTATCTCTAATATCGGACGGGAATCGTATACCAAATGTCCTATGGAGAGCAATTTCTATCATCTGTGCACCGAATCGTGTCTCTCTCTTCCTTTTTTTTTGAGACACCCACTCTCTCTTTTCCTTTCTTTTTTATTCTTTTCTTTTTGTTTCAAAGTTCAACCACCAAAGCTACCGGGCCGGAGGCCCATCCCCATCACGTGCCAGCGCAGCAGGCCGGACACCTAGCCGAGTGCAACGCTTCGCTGGCTTCCTCCTTCAGCGTGCGCGCACACGCATGCACAAGACGAATTATGCTAAAAAAAAACGCATGCACAAGACGAAGCAGCAGAAACGGCAGCATGCACGCACGCGTGATCCCCGCCGCCCCATCGGTCCACGAACTGATTCTGCTACTCGTCCGTTTAAATCCACCTCCAGAAACCGACGCCCCGGATAACGCATTCGTCGCCCGCCCGGCCATCACTCCAAACGTCAGCCGCGTCACGCTCACGCGTACGCCCGGATCTCATTTCCCCAATTTCTTTCCTTCGCTTCGCAACCTTCCTACCCCAGAGACTATAAACCGCGCCGTATTTCGCCCGCCGTCGCCGGAGGTAAGCTCTCCGACTCCGACACTTTTTGACATACATCCGGGTCCGGCACCCTCTCGCCATTGCTCACCTCCCTGACATCTGTTCCCGGACGTTCGCGTAGCCAGGCCACCGCTTCCGCTCGGGACTGACACCACCGTCGCCTGAGGACCGGTCCGGCCATTCCATCCGCATCACAGGATTCGCTTCGTTGCCAGGAGGCATGCCAACCACTTGGACAGCGACGGAGTTCAGCGGCAACGACGCAGCACACGACGCGGACCTCGATACATCACCATCGGCGACATGGCTGGGTAATCAAACCAAAACCTAAACCCGTAGTATGAACCTGAGCGATGGCAGGAGTTTTTCTTTTCTCTTGAGGGAAGCGATGTCAGGACGTGATGGTGGTGATAGTTTTCAAATCCTTTGAGTACAATTTGTGTTCTAGTATATGTTAAATCCAGTCGAAATGGGCACATCTGATTAATTCCCTTGTAGTTTGAGTTCCGTAAAGTTCGTTTGGTGTTTGTTTATTTTTGGTATGGCAATAGAATATTCGGGAATCCACCGGCAATTTTTTTTTGTGGAAATCCCTCAATTGTTATTTCTACTTTTGGAGAATTTAATAATTTCCTAATGTTATTTTTTTTGCAGGGACTAATGTTATTTTATGATCTATTTTATTTATTAAAACCATTTTTACGTATTGTTCTGAGTTGATAATTTTGGTGTTGTACGTAGTCTCATTATATATACCTCTAAACCAAATTTTGTGCTTCATTTCCATCTGAAAAAATCCATAGAATTATTTTATGCTATGCTAAATTTATAGTTGGTGTTTAACTATTATTGAGATTCATCTAAGTATTTATTTTTTGTTAATTATTACTTTTAAGCATGGCACCTTGTTGCTTGAAATGTCCATGGTCTAATATTATTTAATGTATTGACATGCTATGTTTAGTGTTATGTACTTATGTTCAATCTTGATATGTTTCTAGCCTAGGTATACAATGGGAAATAGTAGTGTGAATAGTATATAGTGGGTTATAGTACTGGTCAGTAGCATAATTCATAGTAGAATGGTTAGACTTGTTGGTGAATTGTTGCTTGGCCGCGATGAACCTAGACCCTACGAAAAACCTCTCTACTTACCTCTTCATCATGCTACCTCATGACACTCAATTTGTATACGGATGTTATTTGGAATTATATTTTGCTAGTTTATTTATATTATTTTATTTGTTATTACAATGAGTAGGAGATGACATGACCAGGAAGGAGCACCACCTGGAATAGGGAGATGAGGGACTCGTCAACGTAGGCATGCCTCTCTCTTTGATCATGCTTATATATAACTTGCTTTCAATATTGCATAGTATTTTATGGTTTATAAGCATGCATGCTATTTAATCTTGTAGGTAGTGTCAATTGACACTTTAAAGTGATTTGCTTGTTGCTTGTTTCACTTGATGTTGGAGTGTAATTATGTACTAATCATGCATAAAGTAGAAATACTTAGCCATGCTCAATAATCTATATGTAGTTGCCACTTCGGATGAGTTTCCAGGATCAATGACACTTTGAAACTTACAATTGAGCCCGTCGAGCTAGGACATTGGGCCAGTTGTTGGTTCATCTACTCTGGGCGAAACTTACCAACCAAACACTTATCCATGTGGCAGATGAATCAAGGATTCAAGTAGCAATTGGCTACCCTTCAAAAGCTGAAGAGAGAAATATGCCCCCCCCATACCACATGATGCCTGATAATTCTTGGATTTTAAGATCGTGAATACGGTAAAATCACACACTATATGAGTTCTGGCTTAGTCAACTACGTTACCCTCAGTTGCTGATGCCACCATATTGCTTATGGGGTGTCTGTTTGTCTGATATGGTGACATACACTTAGGTCTTTGCCCCGGTATCTCACATCTTTGCGGATCTAGCTAAAAGCCCTTGCCATGGCCTCTCCACCAACACACCAAATTTTGTGTGCTATGGTAGCAACGACTAGTGGCAATAAGAAGAAATTGTATTATGTGGTTAAGTGTATAACCTTTGTAGAGTGTAAAACTGTCTGAATGGCCACTTGCAATTAGCCACTTGCAATTAGGCACGACACATGAATCTATTCTGGAAACAACAATCTCAGTATGTTATTGCATCAAACAAAGAGCGTGAGTTGGTCGAGCACCCTCCCTAGGATGAAATATATGCCGGAGATAAAAACCATTTTCTCATCCAAAAAGGCTTTTATCAGAACTATTGTGATGTTGCAAAAAAAGAGAGGATGTTTTGGAAATGAACCATGTTAACTTTCTTTGAAGCTACATGTAACTGATAGGTCTCCTCTCTAGGAGGCATGTTGAGTATGTAATGTACTCATGGCAGTACTTTTGTGGTACTTCAGAGCTCTATGAAGGCGAGGGTGTTGACTATGAGTAATACGAGGATCCAAAGGAGTGAGGCTATGTGATCTACATTAATTTTCTGTGGCTGAGGAGTCAATACATATTGTATTTTTCAAGGATTTAAACTTCAAGCTAAGCCAAACTATCTCACTTTCTACTGCTATCCTAGTTACCACCAGTATGGCGGCAAATAATTGTGATATTTGCCATAGGTCACCATCAGCTATAGATAAAACTAATATGTGTAAGTGTACAAGGGATAAAACAATCCATAATCAATCATACATGCAAATTTAATCCAAAACAATCATGTATATACCTAAATAACAAAAGCGACATGTATATAACTCAATAACATGAAAATACAAACTCTAACAAGGTAGCATCTAATCTATCTTTAGAGGACACTTTATTACAGATCTTCGGTCGACCGGCGATTGATTCACGGTGAATCCTATGAGCACTCACGGTGTCACATCCATGCAAGAAAATAAATTATATTTCTGTATATTAATTAGTTAATTGATGGATTCCACACTTGTCATTGGTCTATGGGGTTGGGGTGTTGCTTAACGGAAAGCAGTTTTAGGTTGCATGATATGGTAAAGTAATTGGGCGTTGTGAGTTCTGATAATAGTGAAGCCATTTGGTACACTAGTTGTTGGAGTTGTGGATGTGAGTGTAAATTTCTGAAATGCACATGAGGAGTTGATGGGTTGTATAGAAATTGTTATATTAAATGTAGATTGGGCCATAAATTGTTAAATTTAGCTAATTGTATACAATAGATTTTCTAGTTAGTTCTTGCTAGTAATTTTGCACTTAATTAAATAAAAAGATTCTTTACTAAGCACACAATTTGCACTTAATTATGTGGCACCCTAACTACACTTTCAACTATAAGCACACTAATTTGCACTTACATTTAACTAATAATTAGACAACATTGATCACTTGAGAAATACTTCGTCCGTCCCATTATATAAGAGCGTTTTTGACACTACAGTATTGTCAAAAATGCTCTTATATCATGGGATGGATGGAGTAGTAAGAAACTGTGTGCCTCGGTGTATGAGCAATAGGACATTTGGTGGGGTTTCTATTTAGTTCAGCTTTTGGCTTATATGCCCAGAAAGCCACAACAAAAGCGTACCAAAGCCGAACCAAAGCTAGCCATTGTCTCATACTTTTGGCCAAATCTTGCCATAGTTATGGCGCCAATTACTTCACCATAATTTTTGTGTCTTGACAAACATAGCTACAAGACATAGCCCATTGTTGGCGATTAAGGCAACACCTACCATTGAAGTAGTTAATCTTGTACAAGATCTTTCGACCTCGTAATTTAGGTCATACATTACAAATCCATATAAGCAAGAAATCTAAGGCCTAAATTGTAACTTGTTCACCGGACGAGGTAGTATTGCTCCCGCGATTCACCCATCAATTTTTGTGTGTTAGGACCTAATTTGTTCTATCTGTGTATTAGGGACCCGATAACCAATAGTAGGCATCCTACTATCAACACTTGCAACGATGCGACCATCCTCCTCCAACTATTATAGGTAATAGACATATGAGACAATACATTCGAGGCTGGAAGTGAGTTTTTTTGTGGGTGAAAGAGATTTATAGGAAACAAAGATATCGAACATTCAGTCGTAAGGAAGGCAGGTGGACCACAAATGTAACACCATCACTATCGGCGCTAATTTCTATTGCTAGAGCAAAGAACATGACCAACTTAGATAACAACAATGATAAAATTTGTGACCTCTTCAAGTGTCACGACAACATTAGTCCGAAGATAAAGGAGCCCAGGAACAAAATAGAGGAAGCAGACTCTCAGGTTATCGAAATGAATTTCTAAAACTATTGGCAGTATGTCAATTGAGGTGAATTAATCATAGTTTTTCATAATATACAATCTACCTTGTTTGACACATCTTCACATGAAGTATGGAAAAAACTAATTTAGAGACTTGTTAATGTCCTCAACCGCTTAATTATATCATGCATCAAAGCGAGCACACACTTTCTAACTTTAAAATTGCAAAACCACAGTTACTGGCTACATTCAAGGAAATATGGTTATGTTAAAGTGTTGATAAGTAAAATAACATGTCAACCTTTCTTAAAGGAAATAGGAGTATGTACATGCTCCTCATTAATTCATTGCCCAAAAATGAAGCCAAACACTTTCCATAAATGAACATAAGTTTTGGAACATATTAGTGGGGATCTAAATGTAAAAATTGGAAACCTAGCACAAGTGGGTATAGCCATACAATAAATCACACCAGTCCGTATTTTACATTATGGAAAAGCAAACTAATCTCGCCAACAAAGATCATTTCAAGAAATCTATAAATGATTAGATGATGCTAGTGACAACCATAGTATAATTTTTTTGTGAATGAAACATATTCCCTTAGTGGAGGAACAATTAGTAATGTAGTTCAAGTACCATATCCTCAACACATACACTTCGCTAGAGCTAATCTCTCAAGCTCAAGCTAAATAACAACATAAACTACGGTAATAGGAAGGAGAAAAGAGTTAACATGATTAAAGTTTATTGGACCACTGGTAGAATTTTTTATACATAAAACTTGAGAAGGAATAACTGAACTTCAAGAAGAGAATAGTTTATAGTCAAACTGATCTGATGTGCTGATGTTAAGGGAGCGGGGAGAAAGAGGGGAGCTGCGGCTATGGGGTGTCTTGGTGTAAGAAAATGGAGGGTGGTGAGCACAAGTTGGATGCAGGGATGTGAATGGACCAGGGGCAATAGAGAGATAAATGTGGTTATGGCCACTGGTTCATTGATTCCACTAGGAATAGGCTCAAGGGAGCGGAGAAAGGACAATGGTGAGTAAGCGACACTCGAGTAAAGGGGGATAGAGGGCTAAAGAACCAATCATGCACATTCTTCCTGAGGCAGGGAGGTAGTAGTATGTGATGGTAACCATATGAAAATAAAATTGAATGGACATACAGAATCAAGGAGTTGGCGGAGCGAGCTCGGGGTTTATTGGCATGTGTAGCTCATCACCAACTCTATTTGAACACACCACTTCTCCTAGAAAGTGGTTATTTTTTCATGAATGTGATGTAGTGTAGGTTTCTGTAGTGAGTTATTAATATATTTCAGAGGTAAACCCTGCTACAAGTCTTTAAAAAGTAATTTTCTTGCACATGTGTGCTTGCACATCATCTAAATTTTTGTAGCCATAGCATTTGCTAGCTAGGTCCAATAAAAATCGTTTAATCTGGACAAGAGTCACTCTTCCATGCAACATGCATTAGTACATTGATCATTTGTTTAATCAAATGTACTAATGCTTGTATGAATTGCAATATATTTTAAATCCCACAGAGAAATGGTGGGGACAATATATTTTTTCATGAATGTGATGTAGTGTAGGTTTCTGTAGTGAGTTATTAATATATTTTAGAGGTAAACCCTGCTACAAGTCTTTAAAAAGTAATTTTCTTGCACATGTGTGCTTGCACATCATCTAAATTTTTGTAGCCATAGCATTTGCTAGCTAGGTCCAATAAAAATCGTTTAATCTGGACAAGAGTCACTCTTCCATGCAACATGCATTAGTACATTGATCATTTGTTTAATCAAATGTACTAATGCTTGTATGAATTGCAATATATTTTAAATCCCACAGAGAAATGGTGGGGAAAATAGCAAAGCAAATCAAAAAATTAATAGCCAATAAAAAACACCATCATGAAAGCCTTTGGACAATCAAACACAAAGCAAACTTATTCTTCGTTAAAAAAAGATACAATTGTGATGGTGCGCGTTTATCATAGTTGGTCATGTTTTATGTCATGCATATACGTCCATGACGGTTGTATGATAGAATCAAGATAGCCATACATGTGCGGTCATAGATGCGTCCCATGACAGTAGTGACTTTTTCATAATGGAAGTGTGTTCTTCCATGATAGAAAATGACACGTCATGAAAGAGTTTTGTCAAGGGTAACCGACACGTGGTAACCACCATAACGGTCACCGTCAATCTATCGGGAGTGGGTTTTGGATCTCATACCCGCTAACGACGTGGCCAACTGATGATCCTCCATGTTTATGCTTCTTATTCCTCGACGGGTCCATGCGCCAACTCTTCATTTGAACATGTATCGCCCATCCAATGGACGACAAGCACCCGTGTTTAATTGACGCGTGGTATAAACCAACAGTGGTTCGTTTAATTAAAATGGTTGGCTCAGTCAAATGCCTGCTTATGGCCCACAAGACTTACTCAAAATTTTGCAGACTGCCCATTGATAAGCTTCCTAACGGCCTGCTTACAGTGGCCCATTTACGACTCGGGTTCATACGGCCCATTAGGAACTATGTGGATTTAGCCCATTACAAACTCATTGGTCATTCATCGTTATGATGACACATTGATAGTTTTTGTCCATTAATGACTTGTGGTGTCTTTGAATCCATTTATGGCCTTATGTGACTTTTGACATGTTAACGTCTCATTGTGTCCTTGATCCATTTATGGCTCAATGTGTCTTTTGGCCTATTAACGGCCTATGGTGGATTTAGAAAATTCCTTGCTAGAAGTGTCTTTCATCCTGCTAGTGGCCTATTATGTATTTGGACCCATTTATGTCTCATGGTGATTTCGACTTGTTTGGGGCCCATGTTATCCTTAGGCTCGTCGACGTCCCAAGGTTATCATGACCTGTCAAGGCCCATTTGTAGTTTGCCCAGTTAGGGCCCACATATGGCTTGCCCCGTATTTGCCCACATATGGACTAGCCCATTGATGGCCCATGTATGGTCTAGCCCATTGACGAGCCATGTATGGTGTGGTCTATTGACGACCGACGTATGGTCTGATGTGTTGACGATCCACCTTTGGTCTGCCTCGATGACGACCCACGTGTGATCTGTCCCATTGATGGCTCATGTATAGTTTGGCATGTTAACGACCCATGTATGATTTTTTGGTTAAGAAAACCTAATGTAGTATGATCTCGTAAAATGCAAGTTATTACATGACATTGAAAATATATCGCCTGTGTTACATCTTCGCATTTCACACATACACCTCGTAGTTCATGGACACGAATCACACAATAGTGAACCAAGCAAGGCAGACTAACCTTTATATGGCAAACATGACTAATACTAGAGTACACGACAGCTAGCATTAGCAGGGGTTATATTGTAAAATTATAAAGATGGTAGCCTATGTAGCACACGTACAAAAATCTCCCATTTTTCACAATAAGGAGCATGATAAAGAAATAGACAACATGTTCGGGCAACTCCAAATTACCAATGGGTTACAGATTGAGACCACACATGGCTATATTAAACACTAGACATATCTTGTGTATAATTAAGGAAGTAGTTAAACATTGGGTACCTCATATAAACTTACTGGAACATTGTGTGGTGTGCTTCAAAGGAATTTTAGGGAGCCTAATGAACTACACAAGAATTTCTTTATGCCATAGTTGAGTTCATATAAATCCTTTACAACAAGAAAAACTATTTAGACCAATAGTCAACTTGTTCAGTTGCTGACAAAAAAGCAAATATAGTATGCATCAGATAAGCAAGCAAATAAAGTATGGCTCGAAGAAACAAGCAGTTAAAATGTTGTGTGGCCAACTCTTTCACACCATTGGTATTAAACAGATGGACGCCAGGGTCTAGTTGCTCAGAACATCCCTCATTACTGATCACATATGCTTTCTCGGGACCAGAACATACGGGGGCCTCTCACACCGACATAGATCGTGATATGTCGAGAAATCAAAGCTCCACTGAAATAAGTAAAGAAATAGACAACATTTACACATAGCCAACTGGGATGGCGACTAAGATACGTCATGGCTCGATGGAGATGTTTAGTCTTGAATATGCCATTTGAAAAGGCGACATTCCTAACACCAAGTAGTAGTTACGCGCACCCCTTCCAGTGTGGCTGATGGGCAAGAAAACATAAGGAAAGGCGGAAAAGAAAGATAAAAGTAGCAAACCAGGTGGATGCAATGATGGTCGCAAAAATACCAGACGACAAAATTAGATAGAGCCAACAAGGGGACCATCCACCTCACCTGCATTGTACAACTCACCACCATACGAGCCACTTTCGATCGACGACCTGTCGATAGTGAAGTGTTCGTGCGACCATACTTGCACGAGAAGTGGGCACCCACAAATCGTCGAGGATTTACTTTTCCTGTTGCAGTCCTTTCTCAGTGAATGGTACATCGAGCAAAGCACCACACAACTAAAGCTAAGCTAAGGCATCTCTGTGTCAGCATTAATGATGATCTTGGCTATGTGAATCACGCGCTTGTCCATGTTATGGCCATGGGGGCTAACAAACATCACTCAACCGAATAAAAACAGGATGAACGCCACGAGCTGACGACTAACAAGTTCATCACTTGGTTCGTCCACATTACGTTTCATATTGCCCACCTATCACAAAAAGAACATAACATACATTTTAGACAAAACAAAATCGACACAGATAAAATTGGATAGCGAAAACCTAACGAGATTTGGAAGAATATTATTATATCTTAAACTGATGGAGTCACTTCAACATGTGCCATGGTTGTTTTTTTGGATTCTCGTAGCTTTGCTATTTTGGCGGTACATCCCTCCTGTACGGGTCAACAAGGTCTATGCGCCTGTCAATAGATGCATCTTGTAGCATGAAAACTTCACATGGTATGTGTATGCCGGTGAGTAGTGAGACATCTTGTATGGTGATCATAATCTTACCCTTCATGGTAGGTGAAACATGTTGGTTTGGGGGCACCATTGGTCGGCAAGAGCCGCAACCATTGATGAGACGTAATTGAAGTGCTTTAGTTGAGCATTTGTGGGCTCAATTACCCATGCTAGTGGAAGAAGGCTAGCTTTTTGACAATCTGGTTGATGAAAAGTTTGTTATAAAAGGGGCGGTTGCCAAAAAGTCATGAAGGGCAAAGAGGGCCTTAAAGAGTGTCCATCCATCGACGTTCCAACCTATGTGTTTCTTTGCTGGTGCGGATCATAAATGTTTTAAATTCTTGCGCTTGCACCGGTGGTGCATGTCAATCTCACTGTTCGGTAGCTCGTACTGTCCCATGGGAAGTAGCTCTGTGGGTATTGCAGTTATGCCCTATCATTATTTTATTGAGCAACCACAATCATTCTTAAGAACAAGAAAAAGGCAAGAGGTAGAGTAATAAAATTATAAGTTGCTCCAATTAAGAATAGTTTGTTTATTCTGGTTAATAATCTTGTTAGTCTATCATTTATATTCTTGTTCTTAAAAATGATAGTGGTTGCTCAAAAATGATAATGCCTAACGACAATACCCGAAGAGATATTTGTCATGGAACAGTATGAGCAACTCCACCGTGCTATTGAAGGGTAGTTCCTTTGCAGGCGTAAATTTTTTAGAGACATATAGGATGCATACCAGCAAGGAAAAATGGAGGAAGGATCGTCTATGGATGGATCTGTAGACCTGAAGGCACTCTTTGCCCTCTACTCATTTTTGGCAACCACCGTTTTACAAGAAAACGTTTGATCAATCAGGTTGTGAAGAACTGGCCGTCTTCCACTGGTGCAGATGATAGAGGCAGTAGTTGCTTGGCCAAAGCATTTCAACTACGTCTAATCGATCCCCGCCACTCTTGCTAACTGTTGGTGTCCCGATGCGATGCTCACCGATTTACCCATAGCAAGGGAAGCCATAACATGCAAGATGCACCTGATAATTGGCACACATACCTTGTTGACCATTTCAGGAGGAGGGGTCATACCTACAACATATTGAAACCACAAACATCCCAAGAAAAATAACCATGGACCCATGTTTAACTGAGTATAACGATATTTTTCCAATCCTATCAAATTTTCCCTGTCCAATTTTACCGATGTCGATTTTATATTGTCTGGAATGTATGTTATGTTATTTTTGTGGTAGGTTGGCATCATGAATGTCACACCCTAGCTAGTCATGCATTAGAGTGTTGCATCATGTTTACTCTTTCATCAGAAACTTGAAATGGGGATGACAGAACCCCCAGTCCCCTCTGAAACCAACTAGGGTTTACTAAAATAATTTTCAATGAACCTGAAATGCCCTTCTAAAATGCCCATCATTTTTGTCTTGGTTCAGAACCTCTGCCAAAAGTGGTGCACATTTTCCTAGGCCATCCTAGGGTTTTGAATTAAATCATAACTATTTGAATTTGGGCATTTAAAATAATATAAAATATTTAAATGCTCAAATATCTCCAAACTAAAATGTTTCATGTTGGAAATAATCCAACTATGAGCCAGGAGTAGTTTGGTGATTTTTGGAGTTGCCTAGGTATTTTATTTAATTCAACAAAGTTGCAGATATATTAAATAAAAACAGAAAACAGAAAAGAAAGGGGAAGACTTACCTGTGCGGCCCAGCCAGCTGGCCGGCCCAGCCAGCAACCGACCCAGCCCAGCACTGTAGCTCCCCGTCGTCTTCCTCCCCACGCCCCGAAGCTGCTGCGTGCTCGCGCGCGCGCGGCCGCGCGGCCACCTCCTGCTTGCCGACGCCCTCCTTGCCGCGTGGACGACGCCCGCAGCCCGTCCCGATCCCCCCTGCCCTCTCTCACTCTCCCTGGCTCTCTCCTTCCTCTCTCTCGCTCTCTCTCTCGCTCGGCCGAACACGACCGTCGCCGCCGTTCGCCATAGCAGTCGTCTCCGACCACCCCTCGCTCCCCCGATTAGCTCAGAAGCTCCGCCACAACTCCCTCTTCCTCCCCACCGCTCCACGGGTCCCCGGAAGCCCTGCATCGCCGCCACGTCGCCGTTCCCCTCTTCGGACTCCGACCACCGTCGCCGTCAAATTCGTCGTCTCCGGCGCGTCCCCGAGCCCGCTTCGACGCCCACTGCAACCGTGGTGAGCCCCCGGAGCGTTTCCCCCTTCTTCCCTGGTCTCTCCCGACCTCTAGGCCCTAGCTCCACCTCGACCGAGAGCTCCACGCCGCCGGCGATGTCGCCGTCGTGGCCACGGTCGCCGTAGCGCCCAACCGAGCTCACCATCGTGCTCCACACATCACCAGGAGCACGTAGAACGCACCAACGCCTCCCCAAACCCCCTGCAACACTAATCCCGACCGCACCCGAACTCCGGCCGCCGCAGCCGAGCTCGCCGCCGTCAACTCCGGCCACCCCGAGCCTAACCACCACCACCAATAATCGCGGCTCAGCCTCAGCAACACGTAGATGCCTTCCGCCGTCCATTTGGTCGCCGGAATGGCAAAAATCACTCTCGCCGCCGTCTCGGATCTCGCCGGCGTCATGTCGCCGGTGGGGTTTGACTTGACCGACCTGGGGTTTGACCCCCCAGGGTCACTGACGCGTGGGCCCTGTCGGCCAGGTGGTTAGGTTAGCGCTAACTACTGTTAGTCAACCCCCCCTGACACTGACAGTGGGCCCCAGCGCCACTAATTAGTAATTAGGATTAATTTAAATCTGTTTAACCCCCCCTGTCACTGACGTGTGGCCCCCACACGTCAGGTTTGACTTCAACCAGCCACAGTTGACCACTGACGTCATGGTGACGTCAGGCTGACGCAGTAATTGAATTTCTGGATTTAATTTAAATCAGGAAATTCCAGAATATTAATTAAACTTCAAAAATTCATAACTTTTATTCTGTAACTCCAAATTGGACAAATTATATATGAAAAATGATCAGAAAAATCCAATCTATCCATCTGTACTATTTTCATGCATGATCAAACAAGTTAAATTGATGTTTTAATCAGAACAAGGAAAAGCACTTTAAAAGGCCATATTTGAATTTGAAATTTGAATCTTTGATTCAAATTTGCTCAAACCCTTCTGGTTTTAGTTGCATTAGCCCAACACACTCATATTGCCATGTTTCATGCATGCATCATATTGTTGCATATTGTTTGGTAATGTTGTGTATCGGTGTCCTTTGCGACAGGATCTGTCCCCGAGGAGTACCGAGATTACCCTAGCGAAGAACCGTATCCGTGCAACGAACCATCAGGCAAGCAACCAACCATTTGATCATATCGATACAATCCCATGTTCTCGCTCCTGCTCTCTTTTACTGCATTAAGACAACGCGATTCAAACTGCTGTGTGCTACGGTAGTTGAACCCATTTCCTCTGCATGACCTGTCATTGCCACAGTAACTAGATGAAACCCACTAGCATGTGTAGGAGTTGATTGAGCCATATGTATGTGTTGTTCCTACCTTGCTATGCCTGCTATGCTTAGAGTCGTGTCAGGTCTGGTTCATCTGGGTGATGGGCTAGAGTGAAATGATTATGTCGGTAATGAGAGTGGTGTGGTGAACACGATTTGGTAAAGGTATCGATGAGAGGCCATGTAGGAGTACATGGTGGGTTGTTTCATTGAAGCCGACCTTAAGCACTGAGATCTGTATGTGTGATTTAAGAATCAGCTACTACCATGCATTGGGCCCGAAACCAATGGACCCTCTCGACTTCTTATTCACCCTAGTTCTCCGTCCAGGAGTTGCAAGTAGTTTCTGGTGTTTGTAGCCTACTGGAGGCCGTGGACAGCGCTGACCGTAGGGGTGGGCTGTGATGCATTAGGTACGTGGCCGGGTGTACCGAATACCCGTTAGGTATCTCGGGAACCCTGTTCACATCGTTCGGGGCCGTATGGGAAACCTCGGCCGGACTCCCTGCGGATGGAACCTGAATAGGCGATAAACCTGGACTGGAGGCTTAGGTGATTAGGTAGGTCGTGGCCGACACCCACGTTGGGCTTCCGCTTGAAGGTTGCCGAGTACATGTCGTGTAAACGACGGTAAGTGGTGAGAGCGTGTATGAAGAAGTACCCCCTGCAGGGTTAACATGATCTATTCGAATAGCCGCGTCCGCGGTAAAGGACTACTTGGTTGCCTATACAGTTCATAGAGAAGTAAATGGAAACTACTAAAAGCCTCAAGATAAGTGTGAGTGCCGAGGATGGCTCTTCCGTAGGAAGACAGAGGTGGATCCTCGGTAGTGTATTGAAGTGGTGAATAGTGGACTCGTGTGCGCAAAACTATTTCAAGTTGGAGTATCGTAGGATAGTCTAGCCAAGAGTCAAAGCTGGCTTGCTGCAATAACTCCACCAACCCTTCTTGATACTATGCATGTATGTAGGATCTGATGTAAGTCTTGCTGAGTACCTTTGTACTCATGTTGCTATAATCTGCATTTTTACAGAAGACGCTGCAACCCCTTCTGATGGGTTCTATGTAGACGTTGACATCAACGAGTAGGCTAAAGACCCAGGTGGTGACCCTGAGCTTGTGATGGACCACGTAGTATAATTAGGCTTCCAAGCCTCTTTTATTTTACTAGTTGTCTGTACCCAGACAAAGTACTTCCGCTGTTGGCTTGTATGACTGTATGACTTGTATGTTGGGTCGTGAGACCCGTACCTTTGTGTGTATGATATGTATGGCTCCCTGAGCCTTAAATAAAGTACTTGTGTCGTAGAGTCATGTTGTGATGCTTCGTTGTATTTGCACATATCGAGCATATTGTGTGTATGATTGAAATGCTTGGTATGTGTGGGATCTGACTATCTAGTTGTTTATCTTTAGTAGCCTCTCTTACCGGGAAATGTCTCCTAGTGTTACCGCTGAGCCATGGTAGCTTGCTACTGCTCTGGAACACTTAGGCTGGCCGGCATGTGTCCTTCTTCGTTCCTGTGTCTGTCCCTTCGGGGAAATGTCACGCTTTGAGTACCGGAGTCCTGTTAGCCCGCTACAGCCCGGTTTACCGGAGTCCTGCTAGCCCAGTGCTACAGCCCGGACCCACTTGCTGATGACCGACACGTTCGAAGCTGGGTCATGGATGCCTGTCCCTGTAAGTCTGTGCCACTTTGGGTTTACGACTAGTCATGTCAGCCCGGGCTCCTTATCATATGGATGCTAGCAACACTATCATATACGTGAGCCAAAAGGCGCAAACGGTCCCGGGCAAAGGTAAGACGACACCCGTGGGGATACCGTGCGTGAGGCCGCAAAGTGATATGAGGTGTTACCGGCTAGATCGATGTGACATCGAGTCGGGGTCCTGACAGCGTTGGCATCAGAGCCGGACTGCCTGTAGGTTCTCCAAGCCAAGCTGGTCGATGTTGAGTCTAGAAATTCTTTAGTTATATGTAGGGGAATTGTTTGTGGGTTGGAACGTAAGGCTCTTTTTACTCCTTATACCTTGTGACTTTCTGATCTGAGTCAGTCCATTCTTCCACCGGGGGTTAAGGAATTAGGATCTGTTCTCTCTATCAGGATCACGAGTTACTAATCAGTAGTACCTTATAAGTTTGATGGTTGTCAGCTTAGTTCAGTTCTACTACCACATTATGTTGTTGGAATGGTTTCAGGACTTGATATGATGATGTTGAGTGTGTACGAAATCCTTTGTCAAATGTCTCAATATCCTTTTTGAGCATTTACAGCTGTTATGCTGCCGAAATTTTGCTAGAAATTCTAATGCCTTTGCATTATGATTATGCTTTCAGATGGCCACTCGCGACCTCAATCAAGTGGTTCGCCTAACTCGATGCCTAGATGTACCCGGCCATACTGCTAAGTTGGTCAGGGTAATGACTGAGGCTGGATACCGCTGGTATCCTGAGTACACGGTCGAAGAGCAATTCCGAGATTTTAATCAAAGCCAGTATCTCTGCACTGTCAGGATATTTCCATCTTATCCTGGATCCACCGAGCCTCTTCACTGCTCCTATGGACTCGGGGTTACTATTGAGATGGCTGTGCAGGACGCCGCCTACTCTATGATGACCATTATGCGAGTCAGATCTGGTCTATTTCGGGACTCTGACTTCCGGTATATGCCAGGATCACTTCCGGGAGCACAAGGGTATCTCCAGGCTATCTATGCTGACTCCACTCAGGAGGATTCACGGACTCGCACCACTGCTGAGATGCTCGAGGATAAGGACCGTGAAAATCGGGCCTTAAGGTTAGAGCTCTTCAATACCCGTGCTGACCACTGGGCCACTTTGACTCGGTTCGCACCGGCGGTGCAAGCTGGATTTTCAGATATGCGCGATCTCTATCCAGTGAGATCTGCTCTGCCAGACGTGATGGTTTGGCGTGATGTAGGAGGCATCACCCCACCTCGCGGTCCCTGCAGGCCACCGTTTGTTGGTCCACGACCTCATCCTAGCCCCTATGGTCCCCAAGCTCCGCGAGATCGTCTGTTTCCGGATGAACATGTTGAGCTTCCAGGCTATGGAGGTGACTTTTATGAGGACTACTACGGATCGGTCTGAGTTAGGGGTAGCATCACTAGTTCGCACTAGCTGTGTCATCTATCGTCCCGCGTGACTCGTGGGTTATGACCTAGTTTGTACTCCTTCCGGAGGTGTAGAAAAATAATGTATAGGGCTTGGAATGCCTCCGATGAGATGTAATCCTTTTCTCACCATAATAGTACTTTGTTTGGTCTTGTACTAAACCTTGTATGGTGTGTATGACGATGGAATAAAGAAGTAGTTTCTGTATCTACCATGTCATACGGATGATCATCTTGCATTCCGAGTTATTTCTTACATTATGTATCCCATGTCGGAATTTCATCATTCTGACTAAATCATTGTCTTGTTTACCTAGGATGGTCAACACGCGCGCCAACCCTGCTTCCCAAGAGCAGGCCGAAGGCAGTGAAGCCAGGAATGAAAATCTGCCTCATCCTCCTTCACTAGCCGAGGTGATGATGGAAGCTGAGAGAAACAAACGGGAGACAAACCGTTTGTTGGAGCGTATTGAACAGAATACAGCACACCATCAGAGGGCTAACGTGGTGTCACTCAGTGATTTTATCAAATTGCATCCACCCACGTTCCACCACTCCGTCGAACCTCTCGACGCTGATGACTGGCTTCGCAGTATCTCTCACAAACTGCGTTCCGCGCTGGTAGCGGAGGCTGACAAGGTCACCTTTGCTGCATATCATCTTGAAGGCCCCGCCAGTCTATGGTGGGAGAATTATGGAGCCATGCGCCCAGCGGGCCATGTCACAACTTGAGCTGAATTCAGCGAGGCTTTCCGCGAACATCACATTCCGAAGGGTCTCATGGACCGTAAACGTGAAGAATTTTGCAGTTTCACCCAAGGCCGACTTTCTGTGGATGCCTATAGCAGGGAGTTTGGTAATCTCGCACGATATGCAACTGAGGAAGTTTCTACTGACGCCAAGAAGCAAGCAAGGTTCCGTAAGGGCCTTAGTCCTGAGCTTCGCCGCGACCTCCGTCTGCATGAGTGCACATCTTTTTCGAAACTTGTCAATAAAGCCATCAGTGCTGAAACTGGTCAGACTGATTATGACGCAACACGCAAGCATGGACGTGATATGGGTTCCTCATCCGGTGCTGGTCCTCAGAAGCGCCGCGTGTGGGTACCCAATACCGCCCTGCCACCCAGGTTCACACCGAGGCCATCCTTCCAGGCGTCTCGCCCTGTTCAACAGTCTGCACCGGCCAAGCCCTATGGGGGTCCATCCAATAATGCTCCTCCACGTACCAGCTCCGTGACTTGTTTCAAATGTGGGGGATCTGGTCATTATATGCGTGAGTGTCCCCAGACCAACCCCAATCAATCTGCTAAAGCTGTTGGCCGTGGCAAGCCGACAGGGAAGGTGTTCCATGCTAAACCGGTCACCGCTTCACGTGGCCATGTCAACTGTATCTCTGCCGAAGAAGCTCAAGAGGACCCCAACGTCGTTCTCGGTACGCTTCTTGTTAATTGCCACCCGGCATCTGTTCTTTTCGATACAGGAGCCTCTCATTCTTTTATATCCGAAAATTATGCTCGTTTGCATAACGTTGCATTTTGTGACTTGCCATCCACTATGGAAATCTCTACCCCTGGGTCTAGATGGCAGACCTCTAGGGTAAGTTATGGAAATGAGATCCAAGTCGACAGACTTGTTTTCCTTGCATCTTTGATAGCCCTTAAATCTTTAGATATTAATATCATTCTGGGTATGGACTGGATGTCAGCTCATCAAGCCAAAATTGATTGCTTCTCTAGGACTGTTCAACTCACCCATCCTTCGGGGAAGATAGTCAATGTCTTGACCCGAATAGCCAAGCGACAATTATATTCTCTTAACGCCAGCCCTTTGCCAGACCTTGAGGACGTTCCGGTAGTCCGTGACTTCCCGGATGTCTTTCCAGAAGAATTGCCAGGTGTTCCACCTGACAGGGATGTTGAGTTCGTAATCGACCTCATCCCCGGAACCGTTCCGATTGCTAGAAGACCCTATAAGATGGCACCCCTAGAACTAGCCGAGCTTAAGAAACAACTCGATGAATCCTTGAAAAAGGGTTTCATCCGCCCTAGTTCATCTCCGTGGGCTTGCCCCGTCCTATTCGTTAAGAAAAAGGATGGTACGGACCGGATGGTTGTAGATTACCGACCTGTCAATTTGGTCACAATCAAAAACAAATATCCACTTCCCAGGATCAACGACCTGTATGATCAGCTCGCTGGATCCTCAGTCTTCTCTAAGATGGATTTGAGGTTGGGCTACCATCAAATCAAAATCAGAAACGGGGACATTCCTAAAACAGCCTTTGTTACTCGTTATGGCCAATACGAGTACACCGTCATGTCCTTCGGTCTAACCAACGCTCCAGCCACTTTTTCTCGGTTAATGAACTCAATCTTCATGGAGTATTTGGATAAATTCGTCGTAGTTTATCTCGATGATATACTCATCTACTCCAAGAACGAGGAAGAACATGCCGAACATTTAAGGCTAGTGTTGAAGAAACTTCGAGAGCATCGCCTTTATGCCAAATTCTCAAAATGTGAATTCTGGTTGTCAGAAGTGACCTATCTGGGTCATGTAATATCGGGTAAAGGTATTGCTGTTAACCCTGAGCGAGTTCAAGCTATCCTTGATTGGACTCCACCCGAATCGGTCAAGCAAGTTCGGAGTTTTCTAGGCTTAGCAAGCTATTGTCGTCGCTTTGTCGAGAACTTCTCCAAAGTTGCCAAACCTCTAACCGAACTCCTCAAGAAAGATAAGAAGTTCGAATGGACTCCACAATGTGAGCACAGCTTTCAGGAACTGAAAAGACGCCTGACTTCTGCTCCCGTGCTGGTACCGCCAGACTTCTCCAAGGACTTTGTTATCTACTGCGACGCCTCGCGACAAGGACTAGGTTGCATTCTCATGCAAGATCGACACGTAATTGCTTACGCTTCACGGCAATTGCACCCACATGAGGAGAATTATCCTACTCATGATCTAGAACTTGCAGCCGTAGTCTATGCACTTAAGACCTGGCGACATTACCTCCTCGGTAATCGTTGCGAAATATTCACTGATCACCAAAGTCTGAAGTATATTTTCACCCAACCGGATTTGAATCTCAGGCAAAGACGTTGGGTTGAATTGATCACAGACTTCGACTTAGGAATAACCTACACCCCAGGGAAAGCCAACGTCATGGCTGATGCGCTAAGTCGTAAATCTTATTGTAACAACCTGATGTTACAACAAAGTCAACCGCTTCTCCATGAGGAATTTCGGAAGCTTAACCTTCACATTGTACCTCAAGGTTTTCTCTCCACCTTGGTGGCAAAACCTACCCTTACGGATCAAATTATCAAAGCACAGAAGGTAGATCCGGGAATCTCCCGCATCAAGAGAAACATTCAGAAAGGAATTGCGAATTGTTTCTCCGTTAATGATCAAGGAGTCGTATACTTCGGGAATCGACTAGTGGTTCCCAAGGTGCGCAACCTGAGGCGATTGATCCTTAAGGAAGCTCATGAATCCCCTCTCACCATTCATCCCGGTAGTACTAAGATGTATCAGGACCTACGCCAGAGGTTCTGGTGGACTAGGATGAAGAGAGAAATCGCTCAGTATATTGCTAATTGCGACGTCTGTCGTCGTGTAAAAGCAGAGCATCAACGGCCTGCTGGCACCCTTCAACCCTTAGCTATTCCTGAATGGAAATGGGATAAAATTGGTATGGATTTCATTACCGGTTTTCCCAGGACCAAAAGAGGGAATAATGCTATTTTCGTCGTGGTCGATCGTCTTTCCAAAGTAGCTCATTTCTTACCAGTTCGTGAGAGTATAACCGCTAGTCAGCTGGCAGACTTATACATCTCCCGAATAGTGTCCCTCCATGGTGTTCCCTTGGAAATCAATTCGGATCGAGGAAGTCTTTTCACCTCTCGATTTTGGGAAAGTTTCCAAAATGCTATGGGAACCCGTCTCTCCTTTAGCACCGCTTTCCACCCTCAGTCAAGTGGTCAAGTGGAACGCGTCAACCAAATTTTTGAAGACATGCTTCGAGCCTCTGTTATCTCTTTCGGAATGGACTGGGAGAAGTGCCTTCCATTTGCCGAATTCGCTTACAACAACAGCTATCAATCTAGCTTGGGTAAAGCCCCTTTTGAAGTTCTCTATGGACGGCGATGTCGAACACCCCTTAACTGGTCAGAAACCGGGGAAAGACAATTCTTTGGCCCGGATATGATTCAGGAAGCAGAAGAACAAGTTCGTATCGTTCGCGAAAAGTTGAAAACAGCCCAATCTCGTCAAAACAGTCAATATGACCGAAAACATAAGGCTATGACTTTCGAGGTTGACGAGAAGGCTTACCTTCGGGTCACCCCTCTGAAGGGAACCCATCGTTTCGGTATCAAAGGCAAATTGGCTCCTCGTTACATTGGACCTTTTCGCATTCTCGCCAAACGAGGAGAAGTTGCCTACCAATTGGAACTACCTCCGCTCCTCTCCAGAGTTCACGATGTCTTCCACGTTTCTCAACTCAGGCGTTGCTTCTCGGATCCTATCCGTGAAGTGGACCACGAAACGCTTGATCTCCAAGATGATCTTACATATCGAGAGTACCCCATTCGTATCCTCGATCAAGCCGAACGTACCACGCGACGTCATAACATCAAGTTTCTCAAAGTTCAATGGTCGCACCATTCTGAAGATGAAGCAACTTGGGAAAGGGAGGATCGTCTTCGACTTGAATATCCCGCCTTCTTCTCGGAGGAACCCAAATCTCGGGACGAGATTCTTTTGAGTGGGGGTGAGTTGTCACACCCTAGCTAGTCATGCATTAGAGTGTTGCATCATGTTTACTCTTTCATCAGAAACTTGAAATGGGGATGACAGAACCCCCAGTCCCCTCTGAAACCAACTAGGGTTTACTAAAATAATTTTCAATGAACCTGAAATGCCCTTCTAAAATGCCCATCATTTTTGTCTTGGTTCAGAACCTCTGCCAAAAGTGGTGCACATTTTCCTAGGCCATCCTAGGGTTTTGAATTAAATCATAACTATTTGAATTTGGGCATTTAAAATAATATAAAATATTTAAATGCTCAAATATCTCCAAACTAAAATGTTTCATGTTGGAAATAATCCAACTATGAGCCAGGAGTAGTTTGGTGATTTTTGGAGTTGCCTAGGTATTTTATTTAATTCAACAAAGTTGCAGATATATTAAATAAAAACAGAAAACAGAAAAGAAAGGGGAAGACTTACCTGTGCGGCCCAGCCAGCTGGCCGGCCCAGCCAGCTGGCCGGCCCAGCCAGCAACCGACCCAGCCCAGCACTGTAGCTCCCCGTCGTCTTCCTCCCCACGCCCCGAAGCTGCTGCGTGCTCGCGCGCGCGCGGCCGCGCGGCCACCTCCTGCTTGCCGACGCCCTCCTGGCCGCGTGGACGACGCCCGCAGCCCGTCCCGATCCCCCCTGCCCTCTCTCACTCTCCCTGGCTCTCTCCTTCCTCTCTCTCGCTCTCTCTCTCGCTCGGCCGAACACGACCGTCGCCGCCGTTCGCCATAGCAGTCGTCTCCGACCACCCCTCGCTCCCCCGATTAGCTCAGAAGCTCCGCCACAACTCCCTCTTCCTCCCCACCGCTCCACGGGTCCCCGGAAGCCCTGCATCGCCGCCACGTCGCCGTTCCCCTCTTCGGACTCCGACCACCGTCGCCGTCAAATTCGTCGTCTCCGGCGCGTCCCCGAGCCCGCTTCGACGCCCACTGCAACCGCGGTGAGCCCCCGGAGCGTTTCCCCCTTCTTCCCTGGTCTCTCCCGACCTCTAGGCCCTAGCTCCACCTCGACCGAGAGCTCCACGCCGCCGGCGATGTCGCCGTCGTGGCCACGGTCGCCGTAGCGCCCAACCGAGCTCACCATCGTGCTCCACACATCACCAGGAGCACGTAGAACACACCAACGCCTCCCCAAACCCCCTGCAACACTAATCCCGACCGCACCCGAACTCCGGCCGCCGCAGCCGAGCTCGCCGCCGTCAACTCCGGCCACCCCGAGCCCAACCACCACCACCAATAGACGCGGCTCAGCCTCAACAACACGTAGATGCCTTCCGCCGTCCATTTGGTCGCCGGAATGGCAAAAATCACTCTCGCCGCCGTCTCGGATCTCGCCGGCGTCATGTCGCCGGTGGGGTTTGACTTGACCGACCTGGGGTTTGACCCCCCAGGGTCACTGACGCGTGGGCCCTGTCGGCCAGGTGGTTAGGTTAGCGCTAACTACTGTTAGTCAACCCCCCCTGACACTGACAGTGGGCCCCAGCGCCACTAATTAGTAATTAGGATTAATTTAAATCTGTTTAACCCCCCCTGTCACTGACGTGTGGCCCCCACACGTCAGGTTTGACTTCAACCAGCCACAGTTGACCACTGACGTCATGGTGACGTCAGGCTGACGCAGTAATTGAATTTCTGGATTTAATTTAAATCAGGAAATTCCAGAATATTAATTAAACTTCAAAAATTCATAACTTTTATTCTGTAACTCCAAATTGGACAAATTATATATGAAAAATGATCAGAAAAATCCAATCTATCCATCTGTACTATTTTCATGCATGATCAAACAAGTTAAATTGATGTTTTAATCAGAACAAGGAAAAGCACTTTAAAAGGCCATATTTGAATTTGAAATTTGAATCTTTGATTCAAATTTGCTCAAACCCTTCTGGTTTTAGTTGCATTAGCCCAACACACTCATATTGCCATGTTTCATGCATGCATCATATTGTTGCATATTGTTTGGTAATGTTGTGTATCGGTGTCCTTTGCGACAGGATCTGTCCCCGAGGAGTACCGAGATTACCCTAGCGAAGAACCGTATCCGTGCAACGAACCATCAGGCAAGCAACCAACCATTTGATCATATCGATACAATCCCATGTTCTCGCTCCTGCTCTCTTTTACTGCATTAAGACAACGCGATTCAAACTGCTGTGTGCTACGGTAGTTGAACCCATTTCCTCTGCATGACCTGTCATTGCCACAGTAACTAGATGAAACCCACTAGCATGTGTAGGAGTTGATTGAGCCATATGTATGTGTTGTTCCTACCTTGCTATGCCTGCTATGCTTAGAGTCGTGTCAGGTCTGGTTCATCTGGGTGATGGGCTAGAGTGAAATGATTATGTCGGTAATGAGAGTGGTGTGGTGAACACGATTTGGTAAAGGTATCGATGAGAGGCCATGTAGGAGTACATGGTGGGTTGTTTCATTGAAGCCGACCTTAAGCACTGAGATCTGTATGTGTGATTTAAGAATCAGCTACTACCATGCATTGGGCCCGAAACCAATGGACCCTCTCGACTTCTTATTCACCCTAGTTCTCCGTCCAGGAGTTGCAAGTAGTTTCTGGTGTTTGTAGCCTACTGGAGGCCGTGGACAGCGCTGACCGTAGGGGTGGGCTGTGATGCGTTAGGTACGTGGCCGGGTGTACCGAATACCCGTTAGGTATCTCGGGAACCCTGTTCACATCGTTCGGGGCCGTATGGGAAACCTCGGCCGGACTCCCTGCGGATGGAACCTGAATAGGCGATAAACCTGGACTGGAGGCTTAGGTGATTAGGTAGGTCGTGGCCGACACCCACGTTGGGCTTCCGCTTGAAGGTTGCCGAGTACATGTCGTGTAAACGACGGTAAGTGGTGAGAGCGTGTATGAAGAAGTACCCCCTGCAGGGTTAACATGATCTATTCGAATAGCCGCGTCCGCGGTAAAGGACTACTTGGTTGCCTATACAGTTCATAGACAAGTAAATGGAAACTACTAAAAGCCTCAAGATAAGTGTGAGTGCCGAGGATGGCTCTTCCGTAGGAAGACAGAGGTGGATCCTCGGTAGTGTATTGAAGTGGTGAATAGTGGACTCGTGTGCGCAAAACTATTTCAAGTTGGAGTATCGTAGGATAGTCTAGCCAAGAGTCAAAGCTGGCTTGCTGCAATAACTCCACCAACCCTTCTTGATACTATGCATGTATGTAGGATTTGATGTAAGTCTTGCTGAGTACCTTTGTACTCATGTTGCTATAATCTGCATTTTTACAGAAGACGCTGCAACCCCTTCTGATGGGTTCTATGTAGACGTTGACATCAATGAGTAGGCTAAAGACCCAGGTGGTGACCCTGAGCTTGTGATGGACCACGTAGTATAATTAGGCTTCCAAGCCTCTTTTATTTTACTAGTTGTCTGTACCCAGACAAAGTACTTCCGCTGTTGGCTTGTATGACTGTATGACTTGTATGTTGGGTCGTGAGACCCGTACCTTTGTGTGTATGATATGTATGGCTCCCTGAGCCTTAAATAAAGTACTTGTGTCGTAGAGTCATGTTGTGATGCTTCGTTGTATTTGCACATATCGAGCATATTGTGTGTATGATTGAAATGCTTGGTATGTGTGGGATCTGACTATCTAGTTGTTTATCTTTAGTAGCCTCTCTTACCGGGAAATGTCTCCTAGTGTTACCGCTGAGCCATGGTAGCTTGCTACTGCTCTGGAACACTTAGGCTGGCCGGCATGTGTCCTTCTTCGTTCCTGTGTCTGTCCCTTCGGGGAAATGTCACGCTTTGAGTACCGGAGTCCTGTTAGCCCGCTACAGCCCGGTTTACCGGAGTCCTGCTAGCCCAGTGCTACAGCCCGGACCCACTTACTGATGACCGACACGTTCGAAGCTGGGTCATGGATGCCTGTCCCTGTAAGTCTGTGCCACTTAGGGTTTACGACTAGTCATGTCAGCCCGGGCTCCTTATCATATGGATGCTAGCAACACTATCATATACGTGAGCCAAAAGGCGCAAACGGTCCCGGGCAAAGGTAAGACGACACCCGTGGGGATACCGTGCGTGAGGCCGCAAAGTGATATGAGCTGTTACCGGCTAGATCGATGTGACATCGAGTCGGGGTCCTGACAATGAACTATAATGTGGATGAAGCAAGTAATGAGCTTATTAGTCATCGGCTTGAGGCGTTCATTCTGCTTTTATTCACCTGTATGATGTTCATCAGTCCCGTGGCGACACCATGGACCAGCGCAAAATCCACATAGCCAGGATGATCGCGCATGCCGACCTGGAGGTGCCTTCAACTTAGCTTTGACTATCTTGTGCTTTCCTCGACATACCATGAATGGAGTAGAGCTAGCAGTAGGATACATAAATACTCGATGATTCATGGGTGCTCTCTTCTTGTGTACATATGGCCATACGAACACTTCACTATCGGTATGCCATTGGTTGAAGGCGGCACATATAAGTCAGTGACTTGTACGACATGGACAAGGTGGATAGTCACTTGCCGTCGGTTGTGTATTGGAGTATCACCAAAGAACTAGCCATGGACAGGGGTGCGTGGAATCTTGCTGTCCATCTGCCAAAAATATGATTTGGTCGAGAGATCTTATGGCTTTCACCTCTAGCCTACCCCAACTTGTTTGGCACTAAAGTGTTGTTGTTTGGGACTAACGTGTTCAGGATTTGGAGGTGATCAAAAAAATCATTTGCTTACAAAAATTGGCTAAAGTGAGACCAAACGGTTCGTTCCTAAGCAAGTGAATTTTTCGATCTCCTCCAGATTAGCCCAATTTTTTTATTCCCATAGTGACATGTATTTTAGTGCCAAAGGCAACATCATCAAGAAAAGGGAAGTGGAGGCCGACGAACTCTTCTCCGGTCCTCGAGAAGATGACACCGAAGTCGGTGGTGATGCCTTCAGCTCTCATTCGGCTCCAGATACTCCTCCTAACACCGAAGCTTGTACTTCTGCCAACTCGTTCTTTCGGAGAAGTTTTTATTTGCCACAGAATTGAAAGCGCGACTTCGGGCTCGACAACTATGGTAGCGATGTAAGTCTTACTTTTTCCAGGATGGGCATCTCTCTCCTTTTATTCACAGCCTAATTCTTGTTTTCCTAAGCCCGATCCTGGATCGTTGTTCGGGCTCCAAATTCAGTCCCGAACTCGGCCTGACATAAGTACATTTGTGCGTGGAGAGATGGGGGAGTGTGACTTCTGGAAGCTTAGTCCAGAGCATGTCCCACTGGACGGTGAAAACGTTGGTGCCCGCGGCGGCCCTGTTGTAGCCACGACGAGCTAAGACCTTGAGCCGGGTGTGATCTGAGAGAGCGTTGCGGCTGTTGCCAGGGTGTGCACGCTGTGCCATCAGGAAGAATGTTCATGCATTACGCGGCGATGAGTTCATCGGGAACGTTAACACATTGAGTTCTTCCACGGAGGTAGCGAAGAGCCCATACATAAGGATATTTTCCCTAGGCGCTCTAAAAAAGCACAGACAGATTAAGTGAAGATCCAATGGTTAGAAAATGACCACAAGTTCAGATTCGACGGCTAGAAATGCTAATGGTTTGAGAGGGCAGGAAAATATAATGTATCTAAATGCTACCACCCAAAGTACTTATGTTAGTCCTAGATGTTACCACCCAATATATGTATGTTACCACACAATATAATTCTTTTGCGGATGCTTCCTCCCACAGGCCTGCATTGAGGCATTCACCCATGCAGACCACTAGATCGAAGCCTTCCACACACATTGACCTCCCAAGGTTCCACCAAGCCCTGTACATCGAGTCGAGGTCGTCCCAGAGCTCCATCCGCCTTCGACTCGCATAGGGGAAGAAGGGAAAAACCAATATGTCGTCTGTCCAGTTCCCTAACCTCGAAAGCCCGACCCTCTTGGGTTGCAGCATCGACCTTGCTCCCGTGCTGCCATGCTCGCATGTGCTCCACCTTGACGTCAGCCCATTCCTCGATAAGAGATTTTCCATCATGGTCCACTCGGCATTTGTTGGGGGAATTACCTGCGGTTTAGCCCGGCTCATGACGTTAAGTCATCTTTGGACTTAAGCAACCGTATTTAATCATCTCTGGACTTAACCCGATAAATAGATCCTAACCCGATAGACAGTTGTAACCCGGCAGACAGATCCTAACCCGATAGACGGTTGTAACCCAGCAGATGGTACCTTGGATCCTAACTCGGCATCTACGTAGCCATGGAGATGAACCGCATGGAGTTAAGAAGTTAAGAAGCCCACGAGGAGAGTCCCAGGATTAAGAAGCCATATATAGGTTAAGTCCTAATTCTACTAGAACTCTACATGTAACCTGCCCCTCCACAATGAGCCCATTGTCCACGTGCTTATTCACCAACGATGGACTGGTCCCTCACTCCTCCTCTTCCCCAATCCGGAGGCGGTGCCCAGGTGATGGCAAGGCTAACCATCTATGGTGTTTCCAGAGACGTCTCGCTACAGCCGTGTAGTTTTGGTGCACCATAGTTGTCATGTGCAACAGTGTAGCCATGATGCGACTTATAGTGCCTCGGTTGAGCCTTAGACCAAAACTTCAGACTATATATATCTTACGGGGGCATTGTAAGCTTCACATTCTCACATCTTATGACATAGTTGCCAAGGAATAAATCGCATGTTGGAAGCCAACATCAAATATATTATGTTGGATGCAGCAAGGGTGGGGCAAAAAAATTAAAAGATTTATGAAGAACTTGAAAGGACACTACTCTTTACCTGGACAGACGGTATTTATCCCACTCCTGCTCATTCTTTGCCCCACTCCTGCTCTTTTCATTTTGTTTGTTCACTTGATGAAACTTTGCATTCCAGAGTACATGCCCTCCCACTAGGACTGAATTTAGTTCATTATTAGGCCGTTCTGAATGAAGAATTTCACGTTCTACTAGGGTGTCGAACAGAAGAAGGAAGAAATTCACAAAACACATTGACAAACGCAGTTCACTAATGTATTTGGATGAACATGGTTGCGGCAACATTCAGTTAGTGAAATATAGACAACTACTGGTGAAGGAAGGATATCTGGAGGTTTTTCTAATTAAGGACTTTAGTCAACAGTGACCACAGATGGGCAAACATTTGAAAGTCCACAAGAGCATAGCAGAAAAAGGGAGGCAGAATCTGTTGTGGCAAGAGTTACCTTTCTGTCATTAACTTAAGAAGCAAAACCATCTAAGCAAATGCTGCTAGTTAGTTCCACCTTTTTTTAATTCTTATGGGACGGTTTAAATTTGCATGACCTCACCTATATACCAACACTAACATCGATTGGCATTTATCGGCAGCCGTAGGTCTTCTATATTCATAGCGAACGAGCTCCGTGAGCCTACCCCGATGGGCATTCCCCCGTCAGTAGTCCCCGAGTTTGTCAGGGATCCGACGAAGGCTTTGATCTGGTGGTGTGCATGGGCGAATGCATCAATGCATCTCATTCACCAAGCGATCCCTTAGGGTTTACAAAGTGGACTCCAGTCGGTTTCGAAGACCGGTTGGGGCTATATACGTTCTGGGCCTCCGGCCGCCATGCGCCTTGTGGCCCACCCGCCATAGGTTCTCTATCTTCATAGCGAAAGAGCTCCGTGGGCCTACCTCGTTGGGCATTCCCCCATCACTAGTCCCCGAGTTTGTCAGGGATCCGACGAAGGCTTTGATCTGGTGGTCAGCATGGGCGAATCTAGAAGGAGGGTGAGGCGGACCGCTTGGCAAACACTGAAGCAAACCAGCAGACCTAAAATGAAGTAGAGCCACTCGACGTTTATAGCAAGTCGGCGTATCCCAATCAAAATGTGCCACTCGACGCTTAGAACCAGGGTGGCGCGTCATGACCTCCGTGGAAGAACTCAATGTGTTTACGTTCCCGATGAATTCATCGCTGCGTAATGCGTGAACATTCTTCCCGATTGCAGATCGTGCACAGCCTGGCAATAGATGCAACACTCTCTCATATCACACCTAACTCAAGGTCTTAGCTTGCCGTGGCAGCAACATGCCCGCTGCAGGCACCAGCGTTCTCATCGATCGGTGGGACGGGCTCTGGACTAAGCCTCCTAAGAAACTCATAATGTTCTCTCCGGAGTTTGTCAGGAAGCTTGGTCCAGAGCCTGTCCCATCGACCGGTGAGAAAGATGGTGCCCTCTGCGGCCCTGTTGTAGCCACGATGAGCTAAGACCTTTAGCCGGGAGTGATCTAAGAGAGCATTGCGGCTATTGCCAGGGTGTGCACGATGTGTCATCGGGAAGAATGTTCACGCGTTACGGGGTGATGAGTTATTCCACGGAGGTCATGATGCACCACCTTGGTTCTAAGCAACGAGTGGCGCAGTTCGATTGGGATACGCCGAATGGCTATAAATGTCGAGTGGCTCTACTTCATTTCAGGTCTGCTGGTTTGCATCAGAGTTTGCCAAGCGGTCCACCTCGCCCTCCTTCTAGAATCACCCATGCCGACCACCAGATCGAAGCCTTCATCGGACCACTGACAAACTCAAAGACTACTAATGGGGTATTGCCCAATAGGGTAGGCCCAAGGATCTCATTCTCTATGAAGATAGAAGACCTACGATGGGTGGGCCACAAGGCGCATGGCGGGTGGAGGCCAAGAAGTGTGTATATGCCCAATCGGTCTCTGGAACCGACTGGAATCCACCAGGTAAACCCGGGATCACGCGGTGAGTGAGATGCATTGAGGCATTCGCACATGCAGCCACTAGATCAAAGCCTTCGTCGGATCCCTGACAAAATTGGGGACTACTGACGGGGGAATGCCCAACGGGGTAGGCCCAAGGAGCTCATTCGCTATGAAGATAGAAGACCTACGACTGCCGATAAATGCCAATGGGTGCTGGTATATAGGTGGCTATGCAAATTAAAACTGTCCTGTAAGAATTAAAAAAAAGGTGGAACTAGCCAGCAACATTTCCTTTGATGGTTTTGCTTCTTGAGTTAATGACAGGAAGGCAAATCCTGCCACACCAGATTCTTCCTTCCTTTTTTGTCGTGCTCTTGTGAACTTTCAAATGTTCGCCTATTTATGGTCACTGTTGACTAAAGTCCTTAATTAGAAACACCTCAAGATATCCTTTCTCCGCTAGTAGTTATCTATATTTCACTAACTGAATGTTGCCGCAACCATGTTCATCCAAATACATCAGTGAAGTGTGTTTGTCAATGTGTTTTGTGAATTTCTTCCTTCTTCTGTTTGACACACTAGTAGAACGTGAACTTCTTTCTTCAAAACGGCCTAATAATGAACCAAATTCAGTCCTACTGGGAGGGCATGTACTCTGGAATGCAAAGTTTCATCAAGTTAAGAAACAAAACAAATAGAGTAGGAGTGGGGCAAAGAATAAGTAGGAGTAGGGTAAATACCGTCTATCCAGGTAAAGAGTAGTGTCATTTCAAGTTCTTCATAAATATTTTAATTTTTCGTCCCACCCTCGCTGCATTCAACATAACATATTTGATGTTGGCTTCCGACATGCGATTAATATCCTTGGCAACTATGTCATAAAATGAGAGAATGTGAAGTTTACAATGCCCTCATAAGATAGTCCGAGGTTTTGTCCTAAGACTCAACGAGACACTATAAGTCGCATCCTGTCTATGGCCTTGCACATGACAATTATGGAGCGCCAAAACTGCACAACTGTAGTGAGACATCTCTGAAAATGCCATAGCTGGTTAGCCTTGCCATCACCTGGGCACTGCCACCGTATTGGAGAAAGGAGGCGGAGGAGGAGTGAGGGATTACTAGTGCATCATTGGTGAAGAAGCACGCCAACAATGGGCTCGTTGCGGAGGGGCGGGTTACATGTAGAGTTCTAGTAGGATTAAGACTTAACCTATATCTGGCTTCTTAACCCTTGGACTCTCTCTGTGGGATTCTTAACTCCAGGTGGCTCATATTTATGGCTAAGTAGATGTCGGGTTAGGATCTGGGTTATCATCTATCGGGTTACAACTGTCTGCTGAGTTAGGATCTATCAGCCGGGTTACCATCTGTCGGGTTACAACCGTCTGTCGGGTTAGGATGTGTCTGTCGGGTTACAACTATGTGCCAGGTTAGGATCTGTCTGTCGGAGTCTAGAAATGATTTAATAGGGTTGCTTAAGTCCAAAGATGACTTAACATCATGAGTAGGGTTAAACCGCGGATAATTTTCCCGGTAGATGCCGAGTGGACCATGACGGAAAATCTCTTATCAAGGAATGGGCTGATGTCGAGGTGGAGCACATGCGAGCATGGGCAGCACGGGAGCAAGGTCGACACTGCAACTCAAGAGGGTCGGGCTTTCGAGGTCAGGAACTGGACAGATGACATATTGGTTTTTCCCCTCTTCCCCTATGCGAGTCAGAGGCGAATGGAGCTCTGGGACGACCCCGGCTCAACTCGATGTATAGGGCTTGGTGGAACCTCGGAAGGTCAACATCTATGGAAGGCTTCGATTTGGTGGTCTGCATGGGCGAATGCCTCAATGCAGGCCTATGGGAGGAAGCAGTCGCAACAGAATTATATTGTGTGGTAACATACATATATTGGGTGGTAACATCTAGGAGGAGCAATAGAAGTACTTTGGATGGTAGCATTTAGATACATTATAACTGAGCACTTTTCCTGTCCTCTCAGGCCATTAGCATTTCTAGCCGTCGGATATGAACTTGTGGTCGTTTCTAAGCGTTGGATCTTTGCTTAATCCATCTGTGCTTTTTTAGAGCCCCAAGGGCGAATATCATGATGCACGCTTTTCGCTAATCCCATGACAAAATCCATGGTCTGTCGTTAATTCAGCCTATTGGGCCTTGACTCTTTTCTATGTGACCAATTAATCATTGTCCTGAAAAACGTGACGTGACCATGAGTAATAGAATTATATTGTGTGGTAACATCTAGGAGGAGTAACAGAAGTACTTTTGGTGGTAGCATTTAGATACATTATAACTGAGCAGTTTCCTGCCCTCTCGGGCCACGTTTCTAGCTGTCGGATTTGAACTTGTGGTCGTTTCTAAGTGCTGGATCTTTGCTTAATCCGCCTGTGCTTTTTTAGAGCGCCTAGGGCAAATATCATGATGCACGGGTTGTCCGCTACTCCCATGAAAAAATCCATGGCCTGTCGTTAATTCGGCCTATTGGGACTTGACTCTATCCTATGTGATTGATTCATCATTGTCCCAAAAAACACAATGTGGCCACTCTGCATCCCTATTTGGGTGTTAACATTTAAATACATTACAACTGAGCACTTTTCCTGCCCTCTCAGGCTATTAGCATATCTAGACGTTGGATCTGAACTTGTGGTCGTTCCTAAGCATTGGATCTTCGCTTAAGAAAAGCGTGACGCAACCAGGAGTAACATAATTATATTGTGTGGTGGGTGGTAACATCTAGGAGGAGTAACAGAAGTACTTTGGGTAGTAGCATTTAGATACATTATAACAGAGCACTTTTCCTGCCCTCTCAGGCCATTAGCATTTCTAGCCATCAGATCTGAACTTGTGGTCATTTCTAAGCATTGGATCTTCCCTTAATCCGTCTGTGCTTTTTAGAGTGCCTAGGGCAAAAATCATGATGCACGGGCTGTCTGTTACTCCTGTGACAAAATCCATGGTATGTCGTTAATTCAGTCTATTGGGCCTTGACTCTTTCCTATGTGACAGATTCATCATCGTCTCGAAAAATGCTACACAACCACTCCGCATCCCACTTTGGGTGTTAGCATTTGTTTAGATACATTATAACTGAGCACTTTTCCTGTCCTCTTAGGCCATTAGCATTTCTAGCCATCGGATCTAAACTTGTGGTTGTTTCTAAGCGTTGGATATTCGCTTAATTCGTCTGTGCTTTTTTTAGAGCGCCTAGGGCGAATATCATGATGCACTGGCTGTCCGCTACTCCCGTGACAAAATCCATTGTCTGTCTTTTATTCGGCCTATTGGGCCTTAGACTTTCCTATGTGGCTGATTCATCATCGTCCCGGAAAACGTGATGCGACCTCTTCGCATCCCACTTTGGGTGGTAGCATTTATTAGATACATTATAACTGAGCACTTTTCCTGCCCTCTCAGGCCATTAGCATTTCTAGTCATCGGATCTGAACTTGTTATCATTTTTAGATTTTGGATCTTCACTTAATCCGTCTTGGTCTATCATTAATTTGGCCTATTGGGCCTTGCTTGTTTCCTATGTGATAGATTCATCATTGTCCTGAAAAACGCGACGCCACCACTCCGCATTTGCTGCCCCTCTTCTTCCACTCGTGCCCTAGGGATAATCACCGCACCGACGAAGCCGAGGTGGATGGTGATGATGGCGAACCACCCCCTCCTAGCAACCCAGATCAACGCCATGTAACCGAGCAACATATGTTGGGTTGTAAGAGGCCTTGAGGAGTGACCGATTCATCATCGTCCCGAAAGATGCAACGCGGCCACTCCGCATCCCACTTTGGGTTGTAGCATTTAGATACATTATAACTGAGCACTTTTCCTGCCCTCTTAGTCCTTTAGCATTTCTAGCCGTGGGATCTAAACTTGTGGTCGTTTCTAAGCATTGGATCTTTGCTTAATCCGTCTATACTTTTCTAAAGCGCCTAGGGCGAATATCATGATGCACAGGCTGTCCGCTACTCCTGTGAGAAAATCCATGGTCTGTCGTTAATTCGGCCTATTGGGCCTTTTCCTATGTGATCGATTCATCATCGTCCCGAACAACGTGATGCGACCACTTTGTATACCCTGCCCCTCTTCTTCCATTCGTGCCCTAGGGGTAATCGCCGCACCGGCGAAGCCGAGGTGCACGGCGATGATAGCAAACCACCCGTCCTCGCTTAATCCATTTGTGCTTTTTTAGAGCGCCTAGGGGCTGTCCGCTACTCCCGTGACAAAATCCATGGTTTGTCGTTAATTCGGCATATGTGACGCGATCATTCCGCATGCCCTGCCCCTCTTCTTTCACTCGTGCCCTAGGGGTAATCGCCGCATCGGCAAAGCCAAGGTGGACGGTGAACCACCCCCTCGCTTAATCCCTTTTACCCTTTTTAGAGCGCCTAGGGTGAATATCGTGATGCACAGGTTGTCCGCTACTCCCGTGACAAAATCCATGGTCTGTCGTTACTTGGGCCTATTGGGCCTTGCCTCTTTCCCATGTGACCGATTCATCATCGTCTCGAAAAACGCGACGTGGCCACTCCGCATCCCCTGCCCCTCTTCTTCCACTCATGCCATAGGGGTAAACGCCGCAATGGCGAAGCCAAGGTGGACGGCGATGACGACGAACCACCCCCTCCTAGCGACCCGGATCAGCGCCATGTAACCAAGCGACATATGTTGGGTTGTAACAGGCCTTGAGGAGTAACAGAATATATTGTGTGGTAACATACATATATTGGGTGGTAACATCTAGGAGGAGTAACAGAAGTATAGGACTGCAAAATCCAAAGTACATAGGAGTGCTCAACACCAAATTACATAAGAGTGCTTAATAGTAGATGCAAATCGTTGCACCGGCGAAGCCGAGGTGGACGGCAATGACGGTGAACCACCCCCTCCTAGTGACCCGGATCAACGCCATGTAACCGAGTGCGCCCCCTCCTAAAAGCTTGAAATCGAGCGGTAGAGGCCACCATGACTTGGAAACTCCGCTAGTAGAACTGGTGTCCTAGGCGAGCAATCGTATAGATGGTCATCGCGCTTCCTCCCTCCCTACACGCGGTTGTTCCTTCCCCTAGTGTCCTAATTCGTGCCTCTCTCTTAGACGATGACATGCCTGGGAGTAACAGTAGACAGTTTGGGTGATAACATATCATGAAGAGTAACATAAGTACTTTGGACAGTAATGCAGTATGGGGAGTGATAGACATATGTTGGATTGAACAGTAAGGTACTACGGGGAGTGACAGACATATGTCGGGTTGTAACAGGCCTCGAGGAGTAACAGAAATTATATTGTGTGGTAACATACCATGAGGAATAACGGAATGTCTTTAGACAGTAACATACTTTGGGTAGTAACAGTCATACACTGTGTGGAAACAGATCATGAGGAGCAACGTAATTACTTTGGACGGTAACATATCATGGGGAGTAACAAATTTACTATGAGAGGTAACAGACCTGCAGGAGTAACAACACACGGTTTGGTTGGTAATAGAAGTACTTTGGACGGTAATGTACAATGGGGAGTGACGGACATATGTTGGGTTGTTACAAGACACGATGAGTAACATAAGCACACATACTTTGCTACCAAAGGTTTGATTCTTTTAGGTGTTGCAAGGTATTAGTCTTGTTCCACTTCCATATCATTTCTCCACAGGAAAGGATGAACTCTTTGTGTAGAGCCACGTGAAGATTTCATTAGTGCACCTTGTATATAATCTACAATTATAGTTTATATTTTCTATTACATGTTTATTTTTGTTTCTATTGGAGAGGCATCATAGTAATGTAAAATTTACCGTCTTTAGTGCCCTATTGAGTGGCTATTTACCATAACCTGCTAGCCAATGTGTATGTCGCCTTGTTATTACCAAGTACGTATGAGATTACTATTTAATATAGACTAACATATATGGTTTTGTTCATGTAAATTTATTAAGTTTCATGCACCCATATATTTATAGAAATTCCTATACTTTTATTTTACAAATGGGCAGGTGCAGCATCACACGCCATCAATGCTCTAGTATATTACACAACAGGAAGGGCCACCAATTTAGATAGGCAAGCAAGCAGACAATTGCATTTGTATGAGAGTATGATCATGAATTCATGATACATGTTTGATAATGATTTCTTCTAACTTCTGAATATATTTGAATGATTATATGACATAAGAACTAATAAAGGGCAAATTATGGAATGCTTTCCCTCAACTTGAAAAGGGACAGGGATACTTACCAACAATTTACTAGAGCAATTGTCCTCCCAGCTAATCAAGTAAAAAGGACAAAGAAATATAAAGTGACAATAGCAACATAATTATAGAAAGATGATAGATGATTTGTACTTACTTTAATATTTTATAGTTGCGTCTATTTCCTCTGACCACCCTTGGTCGTACACTTCCGCTGAAAGAGACATAAACAAAAAAGAAGTTGCATCGACAGAAGCATATAGTTCCTTACAAGTTCCTTTTCATACCTTACTCTTTCTCTTGCGCTCAAGAGGTTCAAACAAAAGCTTGCTGACCATGGCATTAGTATACAAATTAATTCTACAAAATTTTCGCATGTCCAAATCATTATCCTCAATGCAGTCCATAGGAACAATCTATAAACCAATGATTCTATAGTTAGTAGTTACCAATGTCAAAGAAAAGCTACTAGTTGCAACTGTTTCTTCTGAAACTATAGCAAGCTTTCTTAAAGCGGTCGAAGACTACGTATGCCCAGTCAATGTCTTGCAATTGTTCGAACTCATTCACTGCTTCAAGTGTAGCCGGGGTTATATAAAAAGAGAGTCCTGGCAGTAGAAATTTGTCTAGCACCACCCCAAGGATAAGCTTGATGAGCATATCCTTGTCAGTAAGTTTGGAGACTTCCCTGTCTTGGCATTTATCGACCAACAAACGAATGTTTTTCTTGGTGAACACTTTTATTTTTTTGTCGACTTTCACATGATTGGCCTCGGCGTTTCACTCATTATTGTCCTCGAATGCCGCCTCATCAGTTTTGCCCTTGATGTTCGCCTAATTGGCCTCGGCGTTTTCCTCATCGTTGTTTGCGGCGCCCGCCTCATCATTATTGCCCTTGGCGCCCGCCTCACCATTATTGTTTCCAGCCTTTCATTTTGCACCTTCTTTGAACTTTCTAACTACGTAGTTCAGCGCTGTGTACATCTTGTCATATTCGCTGATGCTAAACTTGGGAGCTCCTTCTTAGAGCCCACTGATAGCTGAAGAACATGTTGCACTACCTCTTTGGTTATCCACAATGATTTACGTAGTTCAGCACTATGTACATCTTGTCATATTGTGGATAACCAAAGAGGTGGTGCAACATGTTTTTCATCTGCCAGTGGGGTCTAAGAAGGAGCTCCCAAGGTCAGCATCAGCAATGGAAGAATATGACAAGATGTACACAATGCTGAATTACGTAGCTAGAAAGTTCAAAGAAGGTGCAAAAAGAAAGGCTGGAAACAATAATGATGAGGCGGGCGCCAAGGGCAATAATGATGAGGCAGACGCCAAGGACAATGATGAGGCAAACGTCGAGGCTAATCAGGCGGACACCGAGGGCAATACTGATGAGGCGGCCGAGGACAACAATGAGGCAAACTTCGAGGCCAATCAGATGAAAACCGACAAAAAAGAAACGTGTTCACCAAGAAAAAAATTCGTTTGTTGGTCGATAAATGTCAAGACAGGGAACTCCCCAAAGTTACTAACAAGGATATACTCGTCAAGCTTATCCTTGGGATGGTACTAGAAAATTTTCTATTGTTAGGACTCTCTTTTTATATAACCCCAGCTACATTGAAGCTGTGAATGAGTTCGAACAATTGCAAGACATTGACTGGGCACATGTAGTCTTTGATCGCTTTAAGAAAGCTTGCTATGAGTTTCATAAGAAACAAGATAATAAAAGGCTAATATGACTGGTTGTGTGGTTGTGCCATTGGTATGTACTAGAAGCTGAGTAGGAGTTGATGCAACTAATAGCTTTTTTCTTTGACATTGGTACGTACTAACTATAGAATCATTGGTTTACAGATTGTTCTTATGGACTGCATTGAGGATAATGATTTGGACATGGGAAAATCTTATAGAATTAATTTGTATATTGATGCCATGGTCAGCAAGCTTTTGTTTGAACCTCCTCAGCGTAAGAGAAAGAATAAGGTATGAAAACGAACATGTAAGAAACTATGTACTTCTGTTAATGCAACTTCTTTTTTGTTTATGTCCCTTTCAGCTGAAGTGTACGACCAAGGGTGGTTAGAGGAAACAGAAGCAACTAGAAAATATTAAAGTAAGTACAAATCATCTATCATCTTTCTATAATTATGTTGCTATTGCTACTTTATATTTCTTTGTCATTTTCAGCTGATTAGCTGGGAAGGCAGTTGCTATAGCAAATCGTTGGTAAGTATCCCTGCCCCTTTTCAAGTCTAGTGAGAGCATTCCATAATTTTTCGTTTATTAGTTCTCCTGTTAAATAATTATTCAAATATATTCAGAAGTTAGAAGAAATCATTATCAAATATGTATCATGATCATACTCTCATACAAATGCAATTGTTTGCTTGCTTGCCTATCTAAATTGGTGGCCCTTCCTGTTGTGTAATATATATACTAGATCATTGATGGCGTGTGATGGCGCGCCCGTCCATTTGTAAAATAAAATTATAGGAATTTCTGTAAATATATGGCCGCATGAAACCTAGTTAAATTTACATGAACGAAACCATATGTTAGTCCATACTAAATAGTAATCTTATACGTACTTGGTAATAACAAGGATCACACATACACATTGGCTAGCAGGTTATGGTAAATAGCCACTCAGTAGGGCGCTAAAGCCAGTAAACTGTACATTAGCATGATGCCTCTCTAATAGCAGCAAAAATAAACATGTAATAAAAATATAAACTATAATTGTAGATTATATACAAGGTGCACTAATGAAATCTTGACGTGGCTCTACACAAAGAGCTCATCCTTTCTTGTGGAGAAATGATATGGAAATGGAACATCACCAATACCATGCAACACCTAAAAGAATCAAACCTTGGGTAGCAAAGTATTTGTGCTTATATTACTCATCATGTCCTGTAACAACCCAACATATGTTTGACACTCCCCATGTTACTCATCGTGTCCAAAGTACTTCTGTTACCAACCAAACCGTGTGTTGTTACTCCTACAGGTCTGTCACCTCTCATAGTAAATTTGTTACTCCCCATGATATGTTACTGTCCAAAGTAATTATGTTGCTCCTAATGATCTGTTTCCACACAGTGTATGACTGTTACTACCTAAAGTATGTTACTGTCTAAAGACATTCCGTTATTCCTCATGGTATGTTACCACACAATATAATTTATGTCACTCCACAAGGCCGGTTACAACCCAACATATGACTGTCACTCCCCATAATGTGTTACTGTTACAATCCAACATATGTTTGTCACTCCCCATAGTGTGTTATCCAAAGTACTTCTCTTACTCTTCATGATCTGTTACCACCCAAACTGTCTACTGTTACTCCCACAGGCATGTTATCTCTCGCGACCAACTCATATTTGTGGCAGATGGATAACAAGATTTCACGCACCCCTATCCATGGCTAGTTCTTTGGTGACACTCCAATCCTTTAGATCTCTCTTTAAGGACTCCTCCCATGTCAATTTTTGTCTACCCTGACCTCTCTTGACGTTATCCATACGCTTTAGCCGTTCTATATGCACTGGAGCTTCTGTAAGCCTGCGTTGAATATGCCCAAACCATCTCAGATGATGTTGGACAGGCTTCTCTTCAATTGGTGCTACCCCAACTCTATCTCGTATATCATCATTCCAAACTCGATCCTTCCTCGTGTGGCCACCCATCCATCTCAACATGTGCATCTTCACCTCACCTAACTTTTGAACATGTCGCTTTTTAGTCGGCCAACACTCAACACCATACAACATTGTAGGTTGAACCGCCATCATATAGAACTTGCCTTTTAGCTTTTGTGGCACTCTCTTGTCATAGAGAATGTCAGAAGCTTGGCACCACTTCATTCATACGGCTTTGATTCAGTGGTTCACATCTTCCTCAATACCATCCTTTTGCAGCATTAACCCCAAATATCGAAAGTGTCCTTCTAAGGCACCAACTGCCCATCAAGGGTAACCTCCTCCTCTTCGTGCCTAGTAGTACCTAAACCGCACCTCATGTACTCGGTTTTAGTTCTACTAAGACTAAAATCTTTCAATTCCAAGGTTTGTCTCCATAACTCTAACATCCTATAAACCCTCGTACGACTGTCATCAGCTAGCACCACTGAAGGAAATATGCTCTAGAGGCAATAATAAAGTTGTTATTTATATTTCCTTATATCATGATAAATGTTTATTATTAATGCTAGAATTGTATTAACCGGAAACTAAGTACATGTGTGAATACATAGACAAACAGAGTGTCCCTAGTATGCCTCTACTTGACTAGCTTGTTAATCAAAGATGGTTAAGTTTCCTAGCCATGGACATGTGTTGTCATTTGATGAACGGGATCACAACATTAGAGAATGATGTGATGGACAAGATCCATACGTTAGCTTAGCACTGATCATTTAGTTTATTGCTATTGCTTTCTTCATGACTTATACATGTTCCTATGACTATGAGATTATGCAACTCCCGAATACCGGAGGAACACTTAGTGTGCTATCAAATGTCACAACGTAACTGAGTGATTATAAAGATGCTTTACAGGTGTCTCCAATGGTGTTTGTTGAGTTGGCATAGATCGAGATTAGGATTTGTCATTCCGTGTTTCGGACAGGTATCTCTGGGCCCTCTCAGTAATGCTCATCACTATAAGCCTTGCAAGCAAAGTGACTAAGGAGTTAGTTATGGGATGATGCATTACGTAACGAGTAAAGAGACTTGCCAGTGACGAGATTGAACTAGGTATGAGGATACCGAAGATTGAATCTCGGGCAAGTAACATACTGATGACAAAGGGAACAATGTATGTTGTTATGTGGTTTGACCGATAAAGATCTTCGTAGAGTATGTAGGAACCAATACGAGCATCCAGGTTCCTCTATTGGTTATTGACCGGAGATGTGTCTCGGTCAAGTCTACATAGTTCTTGAACCCGTAGGGTCCGCACGCTTAACGTTCGATGACGATTTGTATTATGAGTTATGTGATTTGATGTACCAAAGGTTGTTCGGAGTCCCGGATGAGATCATGGACATGACAAGGAGTCTCGAAATGGTCGATACATAAAGATTGATATATCAGACCATGTTATTCGGACACCAGAAGTGTTGCGGATAGTTTCGGATAAAACCGAAGTGCCGGAGGGGTTACCGGACCCCCCCAGGGAAGTAATGGGCCTTTGTGGGCTTTAGGGGAGAGAGAGGGCAGCAGCGAGGAGGTGGCGCCCCCCCCAAGGGAGTCCGAATCGGACTAGGGGAGGGGGTGTGGCCCCTCTTTCCCTCTCCCTCTCCCTTTCCTTCTTCTCCTACTTGGACTAGGAAAGGGGGGAGCCGATTCCTACTTGGAGTAGGACTCCCCCCTTGGGCACGTCCCCTAGGGCCGGCCAGCCTCCTCCTCCCCTCCTTTATATACGGGGGATATATGCCTTCTATATCCATCACGAAAGCAAAAATGATAAGGGTTCAAAGCCGACTCTTGATGTAGTCCTATCTTAATCGGGAAGTCATCAATGTTGACATCACTTGTCCGAACACTTGTGACAACATTATCATAAATGTCCTTGATGCGGGTAATGTACTTTGCTTGCACTTTGTGTTTCTTCAAGGCCCACCACATGACATTCCACAATATCTTATCATGGGCCTTCTCCAAGTCAATGAACACCATATGCAGGTCCTTCTTTTGGTCCATGTTTCTCTCCATAAGTTGTTGTACCAAGAAAATGGCTTCCATGATCGACCTCCCATGCATGAAACCAAACTGGTTTTTGGTCACGCTTGTCATTCTTCTTAAGCGGTGCTCAGTGACTCAAAACCATAACTTCATTGTATGGCTCATCAGCTTAATTCCATTAATTACTACAACTCTGAACATCCCCCTTGTTCTTGAAGATTGGCACTAATATACTTCGTCTCCATTCTTCTAGCATCTTGTATGCCCAAAAATGTGGTTGAAAAGCTTGGTTAGCCATACTATCGCTATGTCTCTGAGGCCTTTCCACACCTTAATGGTGATACAATCAGGGCCCATCGCCTTGCCTCATTTCATCATTTTTAAAGCCAACTTGACCTCAAACTCCTGGATTTGCCGCAAAAAATGCTTGCTGGTATTATTAAAGGAGTCGTCTAGTTCTATGGTAGAACTCTCATTCTCCCCATTGAGCAACTTGTTGAAGTGCTCTCACCATGTATGCTTAATGTCCTCTTCCTTCACCAGGAGTTGGTCTGCTCCATCCTTGATGCATTTGACTTGGCCAACATCCCTCATCTCCTCTCTCGGATCTTGGTTATCTTATAGATGTCCCTTTCGCCTAACTTCGTGTCTAACTGCTGGTAGAGGTCCTCATACGCCCGACCCCTTGCTTCACTAACATCATGCTTTGCGGCCTTCTTCGCTAGCTTAAACTTCTTTATGTTTTTTGAATCAATCTTTCTTCTCCTTAATCGCCTTCTCGACATCATCATTCCACCACCAGGTATCCTTAGAGTCACTTCTCCCTCAGTGGACACTCCAAACTTCTCCGAGGCCACCTTACAAATGCAAGTCGGCATCTTCATCCAAACTTCTCCAACTACATATATTAAAATTAAAAAACTTCTCCGACTACAAGAAAAGGGAATAATAGATTATACAAGATGGTGTAACCAATCAGCTGGATAAGAAGAATATATTTTTGTTTACCCAGTGGATAAAGCCTGGAAATTTTATGCTTGAGCTTCTCGTTCTAGCCAATGATGTATTAACATCATCATAGATGGGTTTTTTATCTAGTAGTCCATATCACTATTCTAAATATTGGAAAATATTCAAGTTAATCGGGCAGTTAATCCTAAATCCACAGGTCATGGATGTGATAACCAAGTCCATTGCAATTGTCTAGTCTAGTTGATTAATCGGTTGTCAAGCCGATTAACTAAATAGAGAGAAATTTTGGCTCCAAAATTTTGTCTTGTTCCCTCCTTTAACCCAAAACTGGGCATTTTAGGTTAGGGTCGTTCCCTTCCTTCTTACCCTCCCCTAGTTACCCTCGTTGGAGGAGGCGAGGATTAGCCACCGCCCTCTCCGAGCAGCCGATCCTGCCTCAAGCTGCAGCCGACATCGTCCGGCATAGGCGCCTCCACTCCTCCAGGATCCACGCACCTAGTGTCTTCCTCCTGCTTGACCTCGCTTCCTGTAGGATCTAGAAGAGGTGTCTAGAGGGGGGGGGGGTGAATAGACTCTTAGCAAGGAAAGTTGCAGTTTTTAAATTATTTAAGTTGAAGTGGAGTTTTAGCACAAGTTCAAACATTCAAAATACATATCGAGCAAGTATGACAAGAGTATATGAGCAACGGAAAGTAAATCATGCAAGTTGCAAGAATGTAAAGGGATGGGATTTGAGTGTGCAAACGGAATTGGAGACACGTAGATTTTTGGCGTGGTTCCGATAGGTGGTGCTATCGTACATCCACATTGATGGAGACTTCAACCCACGAAGGGTAACGGTTGCACGTGTCCACGGAGGGCTCCACTCACGAAGGGTCCACGAAGAAGCAACCTTGTCTATTCCACCATGGCCATCGCCCATGAAGGACTTGCCTCACTAGGGTAGATCTTCACGAAGTAGGCGATCTCCTTGCCCGTACAAACTCCTTGGTTCAACTCCACAATCTTGACGGAGGCTCCCAAGTGACACCTAACCAATCTAGGAGACACCACTCTCCAAAAGGTAATAGATGGTGTGTTGATGATGAACTCCTTGCTCTTGTGCTTCAAATGATAGTCTCCCCAACACTCAGCTCTCTCTCTCATAGGATAGGATTTGGTAGAAAGATGATTTGAGTGGAACGCAACTTGGGAAAGGCTAGAGATCAAGATTTATGTGGTAGGAATGGAACATCTTGACCTCAACACAAGTGTAGGTGGTTCTCTCTCAGAAAATGTATGTAGAAAGTGTAGGCATGTTCTGATGGCTCTCTCTACAAATGAAGAGTGGGTGGAGGGGTATATATAGCCTCCACACAAAATCTAACCGTTACACACAAATCACCAAACTCGATGGGACCGAATCATAAAACTCGGTCGAACCGATTTGATTCATAATGTGACCGTTAGGCTTTTTGGTGGGACCGACATGATCAACTCGGTGGGACCGATGTGCTAGGGTTAGGGTAAAGCCTCATCTCGCTTGGACCGATTACACAAACTCAGTGGGACCAATTTTGGTAATAAGCAAAATAGAGAGTTAGCCAAGCAAACTCGGTGAGACTGATTGCATATTTTGGTGCGACCAAAATTAATGCAGTAGGCAATAGAGAGTTTGCAAGCCCATCTCGGTGAGACCGAGATCCCATCGGTGAGACCGAATTTATTAGGGTTTCTGGCAGTGGCTATGTCAAGAGAAGTCAGTGGCGCCGGATAGGAAATTTCTATAGGGCCGAGTTTGACTTTTGATTTGGGACATATGTGAATTTAAGAAAGTAGTTGAGGGCTGTGGAGCATATCACTAAGCACTTTGAGCAAGCAAGCCATTAAGCAACACCTCATCCCCTCTTAATAGTATTGGCTTTCCTATGGACTCAATGTGATCTTGGATCACTGAAATAGAAAAAGTAGAGTCCTAAGCTTCGACCTTGAGCCAATCCTTTTTCCTTATAATCTCGAAAGGGTTCCACATCCTCTAGTCCATGCCATTCCATTGTTGAACTTATCTGAAACATACTAGATGAAAGCATTAGTCCAACAAGAGATATGTTGATATTAATTACCAAAATCACCCAGGGAGCACTTGTGCTTTCAATCTCCCCCTTTTTGGTAATTGATGACAACATACATCAAAGCTTTAGATAAAGATATAGAGAATAACAAGTAAAGCTTTGGAAAGACATGTAACATGCATAGGCTCCCCCTATGTGTATGCAATCATGTAAATATGGAAAAGAAGAGCATGTGAATGCATAGGCATGACCGAGTAAGCAATATGTTACATGTATCTTGGCTATATGCATCAAAGCAAAAGATGTGAAAATAGGAGATGTACCTACATGCTCATGAGTCCTTCTTGCAAACAATATGTACATCAGCAAGAAATCATCATGCACATGAGTGTGATGCATATACTTAGCTTGTGGTCTTGGAATGAACCTGAGTAAAGAAGGTTAGATAACAAAGATACATCTACAAGCCAGAGCAACCAAAAGAAACAACAAGAGTACCAAGACTGGGATGACATGTAGAGAGTGAGTTCTGAGTACTCTATTTGATATAGACATGTCCCCAAAAGGTAAAGATATGCAATGAATTCAAAGATTTCCTTCCCTAGCAGTGTTTCTCCCTCTGAATCTTCTATTGGATAATGGGAGAACATAGGGAAACAAAATTAGAGCAAAACAGATCATAAACATAACATAGACATGTCTTTCCCCTCTTAAAGACATGTGACTTCTCTCCTCTTGAACACCAAGCATCTAGGGCCTTTGATGTGATTACCTCTCTCTCTCTCTCCCTTTGAAGAGAATAAGCTTTGATGCGATCTCTCTCCCCCTTTGACATCAATTTCCAAGAAGGGATATTTTGGAGTGTGAGTCAAAATAGGTTTGGTCCTTGAGCCACAGAGCAAAGCAACATATAGATCATGATGCTGGTAGAGGACAAGAATCATCGAGTGGAGCTGGAACAAAACTATAGGAACATATGCAAATTGTCTTTTCTGCAGTGAAATCGGTGATACCGAGTCGTAGTCTTCGGAGGCACCGAATTGGTTCGGTGTGACCGAAAGCAACAGATCGGTATGACCGAGTTCAACATAGAGAGAACACTTGTCATCTTAGCTCACTTTTTAAGTAAGATCTCACAAAGATTTGCAAGGAATTAACTGAAAGATTTGCAATGAATTGGATGGAGGGAATGCAGAACAACACAGAGAAAAGAAATCTAGATGAAGTTTGCAAATGCAAAAACTCAACGAAACACTAGAGAACTTCATTTAGAATTGGGCGGTGACAAAGTCACCTATGTTAGAGTATATTGACTGAGGAGTCAAGTGAGAACACTTGATCATAAGTCATACTCATCGTTTAAGCTCAAAATGGGGTTACCATTTTTTCGTTTAAGCATTTGATGTATTCTCATCTTGTTGAGTTGCTTTGACCTATGACTTGAGGTGAAGCTTCTCTAAGATGGAATGACATACCTTGGTGGTGGCGTTGATCTTGATAATGTAGTTGAACTTGTGTGGGGTGCTCAAGGTTGATGTAGCGCAAGAATGGTTGGGAGCACCACTTGGAGTTGAGTTCATCTACCTACATGAGTTAGCTTTGCAAGGAAGAGCACTTGTGTATCCAAAATGACAATCATGAAATTTGATACATAGAATTTGTCAAAGGATATGTTGAAGGATTTCATGCTTCCTCGTCATCAACCACCATTGTGTAGAGCCTTGGTGATGTAGAGATTGTTCAAGATGTGAGCGAGTTGCAATCTCATAGATTTAGATTCATCCAAGTACCTACAAGGGTTAGATAGCATGCAAGGGTGCAAGTATATCCAAGACATATGAACATCATCATAAGAAGTATCAAGGATTAGTCATAGATTCATGTCTTGCATGTATCCAAATGGAGTTACTACTCCAATTTCGAAGCATCAATGATGTTCAATTCACCTCTCAAATGGCAAAAGACTTTCTCATTAAGCGGTTTGGTGAATATATCCGCCAATTGCTTATCGGTACGAACATGTTTAAGATCAATGTCCCCTTTAGCAACATGATCTCGAATGAAATGATGTAGAACTTCAATCTTCTTAGTTCGAGAATGTTGCACGGGATTGTGAGCAATCTTAATAGCACTTTCATTGTTACAAAGCAAAGGAACATGTTTCACATTGATCCCATAATCTTTAAGAGTTTGGGTCAATAATTTAGCGCAACATGAACCGGCGGCAATGTATTCTGCTTTGGCGATGGATAAGGATACCGAGTTTTGTTTCTTGGAGGACGAAGATACAAGAGATCTACCAAGAAATTGACAAGTACCCGAAGTGGACTTTCTATCAACCTTGTCTCCGGCATAGTCCGAGTCGGAATAGCCAACACGATCAAAAGAAGAACTCTTAGGATACGAAATGCCAAAATTTGGTGTATGTATCAAGTATCTCACTATCCTTTTGACAACCTTAAGATGACATTCTTTGGGGGCCGCTTGATATCGTGCACACATGCTGAGGGAGTCCTAGATTAGGGGGTCTCCGGACAGCCGGACTATATCCTTTGGCCTGACTGTTGGACTATGAAGATACAAGATTGAAGACTTCGTCCCGTGTTTGGATGGGACTCTACTTGGTGTGGAAAGCAAGCTAGGCAATACGGATATGTATATCTCCTCCTTTGTAACCGACCTTGTGTAAACCTAGCCCCCTCCGATGTCTATATAAACCGGAGGGTTTTAGTCCGTAGGACAACATACAATCATACCATAGGCTAGCTTCTAGGGTTTAGCCTCTCCGATCTCGTGGTAGATCAACTCTTGTACTACTCATATTATCAAGAATAATCAAGCAGGACGTAGGGTTTTACCTCCATCAAGAAGGCCCGAACCTGGGTAAAACATCGTGTCCCCTGCCTCCTGTTACCATCTGCCTTAGATGCACAGTTCGGGACCCCCTACCCGAGATCCGCCGGTTTTGATACCGACATTGGTGCTTTCATTGAGAGTTCCTCTGTGTCGTCGCTGTTGGGCTTGATGGCTCCTTCGATCGTCGATAGCGATGCTGTCTAGGGTGAGACTTTCCTCCCCGGACAGATCTTTGTATTCGGCGGCTTCGCACTGCGGGCCAACTCGCTTGGCCATCTGGAGCAGATCGAGAGTTACACCCCTGGCCATCATGTCAGGTTTGGAAGCTTAAACTATACGGCCGATATCCGCGGAGACTTGATCTTTGACGGATTCGAGCCCCTGCCTAGTGCGCCACACGACCACGATGAGCATGATTTAGCTCTGCCATCGGACAGTGTCCAGGAGATCGCGCCGGCAACCACTCTGACCCTCAAGTCGGAGCCAGCTGCACCTTCCATAGGTGGGTGGATAGACCCCACCACGGAGGCCGCACTCTCATCGGCGATCGAGCCAAGTATCGACCTTACCCTTCACAAGAGCCGTGATGCCGAATTACCGGATTCCTCCCCGGCCACGGACTTCGAACCGCCTGCGCCCGCGCCTATCGAATCCGATTGGGCGCCGATCATGGAGTTTACCTCCGCGGATATTTTTCAGCACTCGCCCTTCGGCAACATACTGAACTCATTAAGTTCTCTCTTCTTGTCAGGAGAATCCTGGCCGAACTATGTCCGGCAGGATTGGGATGCGGATGACGAAGAAATTCGCCACCCACCCACCACCCACTTAGTAGCCACTGTCGACGACTTAACCGACATGCTCGACTTAGACTCCAAAGACATCGACGGTATGGACGACGATGCGGGAGATGAAGAGGAACCACCGCCCATGGGGCACTGGACAGCCACCTCATCATATGATCTATACATGGTGGACACACCCAAAGAAGGCAATGACGACGAGACAACAGAGGATGACCCCTCCAAGAAGCAACCATAAGCGCCAATGTCAGTGGCGCTGCTCTAAGTCTCGCCAAAGCAAAAGCAGTGACACCGGCACAGGAGATAATACCACTCCGGACAGTGCCGAAGACGATAACAATCCCCTCCAGCAAGATTTAGGGCAGGAGGATGGAGAAGCCAGCCCTCCCGAGAGAGTGGTAGATGGAGAGGCGGGGGATGATAATTACATGCCTCCCTCCGAAGACGAGGCAAGCCTCGACGATGGCGAGTTCGTCGTGCCTGAGGATCCCGTCGAATAAGAGCGCTTCAAGCACCGGCTTATAGCCACGGAAAATAGTCTTAAGAAAAAGCAATAGCAGCTTCAAGCTGATCAAGATTTGCTAGCTGACAGATGGACTGAAGTCCTTGCGACCGAGGAATATAAACTCGAACGCCCCTCCAAGAGTTACCCAAAGCGTAGGTTGCTACCCCGACTGGAGGAGGAAGCACTCAAACCTACTTCTCTAGCATATGATGCGGTTGACCGGCCACCTCGTGGCCGTGATAGAGGCATTTCAGCCAAAAGCTCAGCCCGCACTCCGACGCCACTCAAATAAAAATGACAAGGCATGGGGAAACATGCTAGACCTGTGAGACGTATTGGAGGACAAAGCAAAACATACAAGATCGATCTACGGATCACGAGGGCGCGCCACTATGCGCGACGATAACCGTCACGACGGATACAGTAAAAGTAAATCTGGCCGGGCCGAACACAGCAGACAAGACTCATTTGAGTTGTGTCGCGATATAGCCCAGTACAGAGGCGTCGCGCACCCCCTATGCTTCACAGACGAAGTAATGGATCATCAAATCCCAGGGGGTTTCAAACCTGTAAATATAGAATCATACGACAACACAACAGATCCTGCGGTATGGATCGAGGATTTCCTCCTGCACATCCACATGGCCCGCGGTGATGATCTACACGCCATCAAATACCTCCCACTCAAGCTCAAAGGACTAGCTCAGCATTGGCTCAACAACTTGCCAGTAGAGTCCATTGGCTGTTGGGAAGGTCTGGAAGCCGCATTCCTCGATAACTTCCAGGGCACTTATGTGCGACCACCAGACGCCGATGACTCGGGCCACATAATTCAGCAGCCAGAGGAATCGGCCAGGCAATTCTGGACACGGTTCCTAACAAAGAAGAATCAAACCGTCGACTGTCCGAATGCAGAGGCCCTAACGGCCTTTAAGCACAACATCCGTGACGAGTGGCTCGCCCGGCACCTTGGCCAGGAAAAACCGAAATCTATGGCAGCCCTCACGACACTCATGACCCGCTTTTGCGCGGGAGAAGACAACTGGCTGGCTCGCAGCAATAACATATCAAAGAACCATGGTACTTCGGATACCAAGGATGGCAATGGCAGGTCACGTCGCAACAAACACAAGCGCCGCATTAACAGCGACAATACCGAGGACATGACAGTCAATGCCGGATTCAAAGGCTCTAAACCCGGTCAGCGGAAAAAGCCATTTAAAAGAAGCACTCCGGGCATGTCCAGTTTGGACCGTATACTCGACCACTTGTGTCAAATACACGGCACCCCCGACAAGCCAGCCAATCACACCAACAGGGATTGTTGGGTGTTCAAGCAGGCCGGCAATTTAAATGCCGAAAACAAAGATAAGGGGTCACATAGCGATGACGAGGAGGAGCCCCGGCAGCCGAACACCAGAGGACAGAAGAGGTTCCCCCCACAAGTGCGGACGGTGAACATGATATACACAACCCACATCCCCAAGAGGGAGCGGAAGCGTACGCTAAGGGACATATATGCGTTGGAGCCAGTCGCCCCAAAGTTCAACCCATGGTCCTCCTGCCCGATCACCTTCGATCGCCGGGACCACCCCAGTAGTATCCGTCATGGTGGATTCGCTGCACTGGTCCTAGACCCAATCATTGACGGCTTTCACCTCACTCGAGTCCTTATGGATGGCGGCAGCAGCCTGAACCTGCTTTATCAGGACACAATGCGCAAAATGGGTATAGACCCCTCAAGGATCAAACCCAAAAATGACCTTCAAAGGCGTCATACCAGGTGTAGAGGCCCATTGCATAGGCTCAGTCACACTGGAAGTGGTCTTCGGATCCCCGCACAACTTCCGAAGCGAGGAGTTAATCTTCGATATAGTCCCGTTTCGCAATGGCTATCATGCACTGCTCGGGCGAACCACATTTGCAAGATTCAATGCGGTACCGCATTATGCATACCTTAAGCTCAAGATGCCAGGACCTCGGGGGGTCATCACAGTTAATGGAAACACAGAGCGCTATCTCCGTACGGAGGAGCACACTGCGGCCCTCGCAGCAGAAGCACAAAGTAGCCTCTTAAGGCACTCCACTAGTTCGGCGATTCAAGACCCGGACACCTTCAAGCGCGCCCGGAGTAATCGACAACAAGACCGCCTGGCATGTTCCGAGCTCTCATAGCAATGCGGCCCCCACCCCAGTACCAGCCAAACGGTGAAATCCGTGCGCGCCACTACAAAAAAAAATACACTTCCGTGATGATACGTGTTTGACATAGTAGGTCGCGTTTTTTTTCATGCATGTACATCCATGACAAATTTATGACAGAATCAAGATAGTCATACATGTGCTGTCATAGAAGTGTTCCATGACATTACCCAAATTATCATCACGGAAGTGTCCACTTCCATGACGATAAATCACGCGTCATAGAAGTGCTTTTATCAAGGGTGACCGACACGTGGTATCCACCATAACGGAATGCTGTTAAGCTATTGGGTCGGGTTTTGGATCCGATAACCCGTTAACAGCCCCGACCAATGGGAAATTTCCACGTGTAAAATTCTTATTGGCCGGATGAAACACATGTCAGCTTGTCAATGGGTCAGATAGGCGCCTATGTTACGTCGACACGTGGCACAGCCCAACAGAGGCCCATTCCTGTGAAAAGGCTGGCCCGTTTGACTTAGTCAAAAGGTGGCGGGCCTTCCCATGTAAAGCCTGTTAACGGACTGTTCGCATATAGCCCATTTACAGCCCGCTAACCCAAGGCCCGTTACGCCCTATCCGAATTAGGCCCAGTAGCGTCATCTGGGCCATCCAATATGATTCTAGCCCGTTTTCACTTCTGGCCCATGTATGGCCCATGACGTCTTTCGTCCCATATGAGAGGCCCTATGTAACTCTTGGCCTATTAACGGCCCGTGGTGAAACTGGCCCGTAATAAACAGTGTATCACTTTACACCCATTAACGGCCTGTGGTGAAACTGGCCCGTAATGAACAGTGTGTCACTTTATACCCATTAACGGCTCGTTATTTCGTTGGGCCGTTTCCAGCCCATGTTATCTTTCGGCCTTCTGAGAGCCCATTTATTCATGGGCTCATTTCCAGCATTCGTTTACTTACGGCCCGTAACTGTCATTTTCTGCTTGTGGGCCAAATTCAGCCCGTGGTTACAATTGGCCCGTTTGTGGTCCGTTAATACGTTGGGCCGTTTTCATAGCGTCATCAAATACGGCCTATTAACGATGGCCCGTTACGGTCGGCCCATGAACGGACGATTCCAACTCTATCCCGTTTACGACCATAATGCGGCCTGTTATTGGCCCATGTTTGGCCAATCGATCATACGGCCCGTATAAGGCCCATTGATGATATGGCCCGTAGAAGGCCCTTTGTTTCTACGGCCCGTAGAAGGCTCACTATTTCTATGGCCCATAGGAGGCCCAGTGTCACTATAGTAAATATTAGCCCATGGTTATTGTGGCCTAGTTTTTAAAAAATAGGTTATTGCAGCCACTAGTTAACCGCGGAAAAAGAGCTGCAATGACTACAAGCAAACAAATAAACAAGACAACAAGGAAATAAATAAGCAAGCAACTAACGCTAGGCTATCACGGCTATTACACATATTACATCCACTGGGCATCAAAGTTCGCCACCAGTGCAAATATAGGGAACAAAGCATCATACCATATACACTGGCCGTCAAAATTGGCCACCAGTGCAAATAAACGCGGCAGCAAAACAAGAGCATAACTGAAAGCACTTCAGAAGAGTTCAAGAAACGTTATCCTAGGTATGCACCATGCTGGCAATAAGCTTAGCAAGCTGATTAGCTTTGTCCTATTTGGCGCTAAAATCCTCCAACGCTTGCTGTTGCACCAGAAAGTATGCATCAGAATGCTCCAGGGACTTCCGCAGTCCTTCGCTTCTTATTGCAGCACAGCTGATCGATGTCTTTCAGCTTGTAGTTGAGACTCAAGAAACCGAACTGATTCAGACAGTGAGTTTGAATAGCTTGTGCAAGCGGTAGTGGCCAGTAACTCCAACACTAAACCAAGACAGGATGTGTCACTATCCTGAACCTTATCTGCATTACTTCATTTACCGTTGCTTAATAAGGCACTCTTCCCCAATATTCTGTCAGCATTCTAAAAGAAGAAACAAGCAGACACATAACAAGTTTAACATGTACTAGTATATGGAACTCATTTCGGTGAACCAGTTCATTAGTAAGGTGGACATGATTAAACTACCAAGTCTTCTATTGCCAAGTACTAGTACATAATAAAAGCATCAAACAAACATATATCTATGTCCTATGGTAGCAATGGAATCTTATATTAGAACAATTGTTCTTCAGGTTTAGGCACTTGTTCTACATGAACAGAGTACAGTAAGACGCAAGAAAATAATAGTTAAAAAAGAAAATGAGCTCATAGACCTTACCACGTTCTTGGTTCGGGACCAGTACAGAACAAGGCGTTCCCAGTCATCGTCCAGTAAATGTGTCTCAGGAGAACGTAAGGGAATTTGATGAGTTTCTTTGCCGGTGAAGTATGTTTTCTTCAGGTAATTCCGATACTGCCACCAAGCATTCTTGAAGATAGCAGAGGTATTAGCACAGGTTACCTCATCCTGAGTTTCCAAATAGGTCCTTCTCTATAGAGAAAAATGGGAAAATTTGATGTATTATAACCATCATGGAGGTAGGATGTATGGGACGAAGCAAAGTAATTGCCATGAATAACATTACTTACACATAACTCCTGGACAAACACCTGCAACTGGCATTTTCCTTCATCTTCAGTATAATATTTCCAAGATGGGAAGATACGCACATACGATTTAACAACATCAAATGAGATAGATGCTAAACTACGACTAGCTGGTTGTGCTTCCACCACAGGAATAGGCGTACTAACTGGTGGAGTTGGGGTTCGCCGTGATAGTACTAGCCCTTTGGGAACTGGAGCTGCCTTACTAACTGCTCTTGTTTGGGAGCTCTGTGGTGGAGATGGTGTTGTGTCAATAGGAACTGGGTTACTATCGGCTGGGGTTGGGGTTAGATTGGGTGAAGCTGGTTCACTGTCCATCGTAGTAGGGGTACAATCTGCGAGAGTTTGGGTTATGTGTGGTAGGGCTGGTTCTTGTGCATGTATAACCGGGGTGCTATCTCCACCAAGAGGTAGCACTGTTTTATTTGAAGACCGTGTTTTTAGTCCGCTAGATACTGGCATCAACCGCTCCAATTCAAATGGCTGATAAACAGGAAACATAGTTGAATGTACATACATTGTATGAGAGACAAATGCAATAGATAGTGTGGAAAAAAGAGGGCATGAAATAGTTGACATGTATATTGTTTAACTAAAACGGATAGCATGACATAATTTCACATATATGATGTCTATCTAAACTGGATAACATAGCATAACATAATTCAAAGATATGATGAATAACTAAACAGGATCACATGACATAATTCACCTACATGTTATCTAAGTAATCAGGATCGCATCATTTAATTCACATATGTGATTTATATGCTAAAAAGAGGGCATTCGATATGATGTCTGAACTAAGAACATGGTGTTGAATAGTGTATATGATGTCTAAACTATGCAATGCAAGACACCGTATGCATGATATGAGCAGTATAACCGTGCCAAGTTAGAGCATACACCTCAGTGGGGGAATAGGACTGGTCATCTATCTTTGAATCCATCTCTGAGGAGCTATCGGGACCCAACAAGAGATCTTCTTCGACAGGTAGCACTGTCTACTCTGAAGGCCTTGTTTTTACTCCAGATTTTTCCATCTCCCACCCAAATGGCTGATTCACAGGAAGAGTACTTTAACGTACAAACATTGCCGACAAGTGGAAATGTAATGAAGAAAAGGATGGGCAAGATATCATTCAAATATATGATGCCTGGTTAAACAGGATGGCATTGCACATTTCACATATATTATGGCTGGCTAAAAGACATGAGACTGCATAATTCCCATATATGATATAGAAACTAAATAGGTGGCATTACTGAACATGTCTAAACTAAGCAGATGACATATATGATGTCAAAAGTAGGCACTGCAAGGCAACATATGCATGATATGACTTACATCATCATGCCAAGGTAGAGCAAACACCTTGGGGGGTAAATAGGAGTGGTCAGCGGCATCAGAATCCGCCTCAGAACAGATATCTTCCTCTGGATTACAATCTGGAGAGGGGTGGGGAGGGTTTGCCATTGAACCCACCATGGAGCGATGTTTGCATGACATTGTATTGCCGCGCAAAACTCTTCTCTTTTTCTCTACATGTTCAACATGACTGTGTACAATATCTGACATGCATACGAAAAAAATATGGTGAGATTATGTAAGGAGAGCATGCAAAAATTTAGAGTGATGGTAACAACCAGTGGATCGATGTTTTTCTGTTGAACCAAAATTGCCCTAATGGATCAACATGAATGTATTGTAATAAGTGATGCAACAAGTGTACAACCTCTTTGCTGTAGCCATGTCGACCTCAGCATCATTGGGTTGGTCGTTGAAGCAGTTGAGGCAGAGGTGGCTGTCGGAGGTGTGGAGGAAGATCTAAGGAATCCGTAGACGGCGTCCAGGGCACTGCTCTGTTGTGATAGATCGTTCTGTCGTTGGAGCAGCTCCGGTGAGCCGTAAGACGTCAAGGCTGAAGCAGCACAAGACAGACATCGTCAATCTCAATTGGGATTCTAATAGCATCTCGAATAGATGATGTAAAATGGATGTAAAATTAACATCACCAAAAACCACCTGACTACAACAGATGAGGTAAAAGCTGTTGACTCTGAACTTAACTGTCGAAACTGAAATTTACTGTGGAATCTGAATGCTACTGTCGAAACTGAACGCAATGGTAGCAGAGAGGCACTTGACATGTAGTTTAGGGAGGGCTTGCAGTTCATCTTCAACCTGCACCCCCCTGAGCCGCCAGCCACCACCGGCCAAACCACCGGCCCCAGCGCCGCCTCGCCGCCCCGAAACAACTCGCCACTGCCGCCCCGGCCAGCCCTCTTGGCCCCCGCCCCCACCCTGAACCCTAAGATAGATAGTGGGTGTCACACCCTAGTTAGTTCAAGCATTAGAGTGTGCATCATGTTTAAATTCCTTTTAAATTTTGAAATGGGGATGACAGAACCCCCAGCACCCCCCTAGAACAACTAGGGTTTATTAAAAACTTTTCCAATGAACTTGAAATGCCCTTCTAAAAAGCCCACCCTTTTTGTTTTGGGTTAAAACCTTTGAAAAAATGGTGCACATTTTTCTAGGACATCAGAGGTCATTGGACTAATCCTTATGGTATTTGCATTTGGGCATTTAAATGCTATAAAATATTTTAAATGCTCAAATAATCATAAACTAAAATGTTTGCTGTTGGATATATTCTAAGCAGTGGCCATGATTAATTTTATGATTTATGGTAATGCCCTGGTATTTTTAGTAAAGCCCTGAAGTTATAGAAATAATAAATAAATAAGAAAAACAGAAAAAAGGAGAGAGAGAAACTTACCAGGCGCAGCCCACCAGCCCACGTGGCTCGGCCCAGCCGACTGGCCTTGCCAGTCATCCTCCTCCTCTCGCCAGGAGGACGAGGAGCGCGTGGCTAGCGCCCGCGGCCACATGCCGGCCACCTCCTGCTTCCGCTGACGCCCTGGAGGCGCCTACGAGTGCCACGCCGACCCCCACGTCTCCCCCTCTTTCTTCCCACTCTCCCCGTGGCTTCTCCCCCTCTCTGGCTCTCTCCCCATCTTCCTGCCGACGCAGCCGCCATCGTCTTGCCGCTGTAGCCGCAGCCATCGTCCTCCTCGTGTCACCCCACCATGCCCACGAGCTCCGCAACATCTCCCTAGACCTCCTCGACGAGCCACGAGGCCTCGGACGCGCTGCAACGCCGCCACCGCTGTCGTTCCCCTCGTCGGTCACCGGAGATCGTCTTCGACAATTTGCCGCCTCCCAAGCTTCCCCGAGCTTGCCGTTCGCTCCCCTGCAACCGCTGTGAGCTCCGCCACCGTTTCCCCCTCTCCCCGCGCTTGTCCGCATCCTCTAACCACCTCTGCCATCAAAGCCGAAGCTCGCCGCCGCCGCCGCACGTCGCCGTCATGGCCACAACCATGTTAGGACGCCACCGAGCACGCCTTCGTCTTCCACGCACTCGCAGGAGCCCGCAGCACCCTCGCACGCCCCTCGCCGTGCCCCCTAGCGACTAGCTCGTCCTCGCCCGAACTCCGGCGACCGCCAAGGTCGTCGCCGGCGTCGTTTCTGGCCTCCCCGAGCTCCACTTTCTCGCGGCTCACTCCCCGCGTCACGTAGCTGCTCTTCGCCGTCGATTTGGTCGCCGGAGACGCAAACCCGAGCCCCTCCGCCGCGTCTGTCGTCGCCAGCGTCAAGCCGCCGGCGAGTTGACCCTGTTTGACCCCCCGTGTGAGCCCAGGTAGACCCCCCTGAGTCTATGACAGGTGGGGCCGGTCTGCTAATCAGTTTAAGATTAGTTTTAACTAATTTAATTTAGTTTAGTCACTGACATGTGGGCCCAGGCCCCATTGACAGTCAATTAGCACTAACATAATTCTATTAATTAGTTGTGACACTGACAGAGAGGGCCCACTAGTAAGGTTTGACCTGGCCGACCCAGTTGACCGCTGACATCACACTTATGTCATGCTGACGCATTAATTCAATCACTGGAATTATTCTTATATAGGAAATTCCAGAAAATAGCCAAAACTTCTAAAAATGATAGAAAATCAACCATAGCTCCAAATGCAAAGATTTATATATATGAAAAATGATCAGAAAAATTCAATCTATCCATCTGTAATGGTTTCATGCTTGACAAAACAAGTTAACCTTGCTGTTTAAGCAGAATAAGGTAATGCACTAATAAGGCCATGTTTAATGAGCTAATATTCGAATCTTTGATTCAAATGAGTTCATTCCCTTCTGTTTTAGCTTGCATTAGGCCAGGACACTTCCATCTTGCCATGTCATAGAATGCATCATATTGTTGCATATTGCCATGTGTTGATTATGTTCGGTGTGCTTTTCGTGGTAGGTTCTACCTCCGAGGATAACCCTGAGTATCCGTCTGAAGGGCAGTACCCTACTACCACTACAACAGGCAAGCAACCATTGATCATTCCGATACAACCCATGTTCTTGCTTCTGCTCTTGTTTACTGCATTAATACAACGCGATTCAAACTGCTGTGTGCTACGGTAGTTGAAACCTTTTCCTCTGCATGACCTGTCATTGCCACAGTAACTAGATGAAACCCACTAGCATGTGTAGGAGTTGATTGAGCCATGCATGTGTTTCCTACCTTGCTATGCCTGCTATGCTTAGAGTTGTGTCAGGTCTGGTCCATCTGGGTGATGGGCTAGAGTGAAATGGTTATATTGGTAATGAGAGGGATGTGATGAACATGTTTTGGTAAAGGTATCGATGAGAGGCCATGTAGGAGTTCATGGTGGGTTGTTTCATTGAGGCCGTCCATAAGAACTGAGATCTGTATGTGTGATTTAAGATGTAGTTACTACCATACGTTGGGCCCGAAACCAATGGACCCTCTCGGCTTCTTAATCACCCTAGTACTCTGTCCTGGAGTAGCAAATACTTTCTGGTGTTTGTAGGTTATGTGTTGGCGGCCGTGCGTAGCGCTGACCCTAGGGGTGGGCTATGTTGCGGTAGATACACCGTGGCACGGTGTATCGAGTCACCCGTTTGGTGTCTCGGGAACCCTGTTCACATCGTTCGGGGTCGTATGTGGAAACCTCGGCCGGACTCCCTGCGGATGGAACCTGGATAGGCAATGAACCTGGACTAGAGACTTGAGTGTTTAGTTAGGCCATGGCCGACACCCTCGTTGGGCCTCCGCTTGAAGGTTGCCGAGTACATGTCATGTAAACGACGGTAAGTGGTGAAAGCGTGTATGAAGAAGTACACCCCTGCAGGGTATAAAACTATTCGAATAGCCGCATCCGCGGTAAAGGACTACTTGGTTGCCTATAAAGTTCATAGACAAGTTAATGGTTACTATTAAAAGACTCAAGATAAGTGTGAGTACCGAGGATGGCCCTCTCGTAGGATGACGAGAGAGGATCCCCGGTGGAGTATTGTGTTGGTGGGTAGTGGACTCGTGTGCGAAAACTATTTTACTAGTGGATTTCCGTAGGATAGCTTAGCCAAGAGTCAAAGCTGGCGTGCTGCAATAACCCCACCACCTTCTTGAGAATGAGCATGTATAGTAGGTTCTGTTGTAAGACTTGCTGAGTACCTTTGTACTAATGTTTTCTTAATTACTGTTTTCAGACGACAACACCGCCCCCTCCGATGGGTTCTACGTAGACCTTGACGTCGATGAGTGACTAGCCACCCAGGTGGTGATCCTGGCCATGGAGGGCCCTATGTAGATAGACATGCTTCGAGAAGCCTTCTTGCTTTCTAGTGTGTGTACACAAACTATTTACTTCCGCTTGTGCTTGTATGATTGTATGACTTGAGTGTCGTGTCATGTGACCCCTATCTGTATGAACATGTTGTGTATGGCTCTCTGGAGCCTTTAAATAAAGTACTTGAGTTGTAGAGTTTTGTTGTGATGCCATGTTGTATGTACTCATATCGGGCATATTGTGTGTATGATTGAAATGCTTGGTATGAGTGGGATCCGACAATCTAGTTGTTTATCCTTGGCAGCCTTTCTTATGAGGAAATGTAGTCTAGTGCTCCTCGAGCCATAGTAGTCTGCTACAGCCCGGTTCACCGGAGTCCTGCTAGCCTAGCACTACTGCTCAGGGCACTTGACTGTCCGGCATGTGTTTCACTTCGTTCCTATGTCTGTCCCTTCGGGGAAATGTCACGCGGTGACATCCGGAGTCCTGCCTAGCCCTGCTACAGCCCGGGTTCCCCAGAGTCCTGTTAGCCCAGTGCTACAGCCCGAATTCACTCGCTGATGACCGACATGCTCGATGTGATTCACGTATGCCTGTCTCCATAGGTCTGTGCCGCTTTGGGTTCACGACTAGCCATGTCGGCCTGGGTTCTCTGTCATATGGATGCTAGCGACACAATCATATACGTGAGCCAAAAGGCGCAAACGGTTCCGAGCCATGGTAAGGCGACACCCGTGGGATACCATGCGTGAGGCCGCAATGTGATATGAGGTGTTACTAGCTAGATCGATGTGACTTGGAATCGGGGTCCTGACAGCGTTGGTATCAGAGCCGGACTGCCTGTAGGTTCGTTGAGCCAAACTGGTCGATGTCGAGTCTAGAAATGCTTTAGTTATATGTAGGGGAATTGATTGTGGAAGGGAACGTAAGGCTCTTTTACTCCTCTACCTTATGTCCTCTGATCTGAGTCATTCTCTTCTCATTCAACGTGGGTTAAGGACTAGGCTCTCTTCTTCTATCAGGTTCACGTGTTACTAATCCGTAGTAGCTTATAGGATTGTTGTTACAAGCCCCAGTTCAGTTTCTACTATTTTAGTATGTTGCTAATTGAATCAGAACCTTGATATGATGTTGTTGATTGGTATTGCAAACTGTTGTGGATGTCTCAAATCTTTTTCTGAGCATTTACAGCTGTTATGCTGTCCAATTTTTCCTAGAAATTCTAATGTCTTTGCATTGTGGTTGTGCTTTCAGATGGCCAACTGTGTTCAAAACCAAGTGGTTCGCCTGACCCGATGCCTCGACGTGCCCGGTCATACTGCTATGTTAGTCCGGATAATGATCGAGACGGGTTACCGTTGGTATCTCGAATACACCGTCGAGGAGCAATTCTGAGATTTTAATCAATGCCAATATTTCTGCACCGTCAGGATATTTCCTTCTTATCCTGGATCTACCGAGCCCCTTCACTGTTCCTATGGACTCGGGGTTACTGTTGAGATGGCTGTGCAGGATGCTGCCTATTCCATGATGACCATCATGCGAGTCCGGACTGGGCTGGTTCGGAACACCGACTTCCGTTACATGCCAGCTTCACTTCCGGGAGCGCAAGGGTATCTTCAGGCTATCTACGCTGACTCCACTCAGGAGGACTCATTAACTCGTACCACTGTAGAGATGCTCGAAGATAAGGACCGAGAGAATCGGGCCTTGAGGCTGGAGCTTTTCAATACCCGTGCTGATCATTGGGCCACATTGACTCGGTTTGCACCTGCGGTGCAAGCTGGATGTATGGATACAAGGGATCTATATCCTGTGAGCTGCTCTACCAGACATGGTGGATTGGCGTGATGTGGGAGGCATCACCCCACCCTGTGGTCCCCGCAGGCCACTGTTTGTTGGTCCAAGACCTCATCCTAGCCCCTTTGGTCCACAAGCTCCTCAGGACCGTCTGTTCCCAGATGATCACGTTGAACTTCCAGGCTATGGAGGTGACTTCTATGAGGACTACTACGGAGCTGTCTGAGTTAGTAGTAATATCACTAGTATTGTAATAGTTGTATCTCCACTGTCCTGCGTGACTTGTGGAATATGACTTTGTGTGTAATCAGTTCCGGAGGTGTAGACAAATAATGTATAGGAGCTTGGAATGCCTCCGATGAGATGTAACGTCTTTCATCATAGTTGTACTGTAGCCTGGCCTTGTACTAAACTATGTATGATGTGTATGACCGTTGGTATATATATGGCAGTTTTATATTACCATGACATACGAATGAACATCTCTGCATTCCGTGTTATCCATTACATTCCGCACTTCCTTGCTAAGTTTGAGCCATCCTTATCTAAACTGTTTTCTTGTTTTCCCCTAGGATGGTCAACACCCGCAGCAACCCTGCTGCCCCGGAGCAGGGGGAAGCCAGTGCAGCTAGGGGTGAAAATCTGCCTCACCCGCCTTCTCTGGCCGAAGTAATGCTGGAGGCGGAAAGAAACAAGCGTGAGACTAACCGCCTGCTAGAGCGGATTGAGCAGAACACTGCACGCCATCAGCAAAATGACTTGGTGTCAATCAATGACTTTATCAAGCTGTACCAACCAAAGTTTAACCATTCCGTCGAGCCCCTCGATGCGGATGACTGGCTTCGCAGCATCACCCACAAGCTATGTTCTGCCAACATAGCCGAAGCCGACAAGGTTACTTATGCTGCCTATCACCTCGAAGGCCCTGCTAGCCTCTGGTGGGAAAACTTCGAAGCTATGCGCCCGGTCGGCCAAATTACTATTTGGGCTGAATTCAGTGAAGCTTTCCGTGAGCATCACATTACGGAAGGTCTCATGGATCGCAAGAGGGAGGAGTTCTGCAATTTCACCCAAGGAAGACTGACTGTGGATGCATATAGTCGTGAATTTGGGAATCTGGCATGTTATGCTCCCGAAGAGGTATCTACCGACACTAAGAAGCAGGCAAGGTTCCGCAAGGGACTCAGCCCTGAGCTTCGCCGCGATCTTCGTCTGCACGAGTGCACCTCCTTTCAGAAGTTGGTCAATAAAGCCATCAGTGCTGAGACAGGCCAGACTAATTATGACGCTTCACGCAAGCACTCACGTGATTTTGGCTCTTCATCCGGCTCTGGAGCTCAGAAGCGTCGGGTGTAGATCCCAAGCACGGCACTGCCACCCAGGTTCATCTCGAGGCCATCCTTTGAGGCGCCTCGTCCCAACCAGCAGTTTGCACCGCCCAAGCCCTATGGTGGCCCCGCTGCTAATGCTGCTCCACGCCCCAATGTGGTGACATGCTTCAAGTGTGGAGAGCCGGGTCACTATAGCCGAGAGTGTCCCTAGAAAAAAAACACCAATCAAACTGGAAAGTCCGTTGGCCGTGGTAAGCCCGCGGGAAAGACATTCTACGCTAAGCCAATCACTACTACACGTGGCCATGTCAACTATGTTTCAGCCGAGGAGGCTCATGAGGATCCTAACGTCGTCCTTGGTACGCTCCTTGTTAACTTCCATCCGGCATCTGTTCTTTTCGATACTGGAGCATCTCATTCATTCATATCCGAGAACTATGCTCGATTGCATAACATGACATTCTGTGACATGCCCACTTCCATGGTAATTCAAACTCCGGGTTCCAAATGGCAAACTTCTAGAGTAAGCCATGGGAACGAAATTCTTGTCGATAGACTTGTCTTCCTTGCATCCTTAATAGCTCTCACGTCCTCGGACATAAACATCATTTTGGGTATGGACTGGATGTCAGCTCATTATGCTAAGATTGATTGTGCCACTAGAACCGTTCAACTTACTCACCCATCGGGCAAGACAGTCTATGTCTTAACTCGAGTGGCCAAGCGCCAACTTTACTCTCTAAATGCCAACCCCCTTCCAAACCTTGAAGATGTTCCGGTAGTCCGAGACTTTCCGGATGTCTTTCCAGAAGAACTGCCAGGTGTTCCACCTGACAGGGATGTCGAGTTTGTGATAGACCTTGTTCCAGGAACCGTTCCAATTTCTAGAAGACCCTACAAGATGGCACCCTTAGAACTAGCCGAGCTTAAGTACCAACTCGATGAGTCCTTGAAAAAGGGTTTCATCCGTCCTAGTTCCTCTCCTTGGGCTTGCCCCGTCCTCTTCGTCAAGAAGAAGGATGGAACGGATCGAATGGTTGTAGATTACTGACCTGTCAACTTGGTCACCATCAAGAACAAGTATCCGCTTCCCAGGATCAACGATCTATATGATCAGCTCGCTGGGACCTCAGTCTTTTCCAAGATGGATTTGAGGTTGGGCTACCACCAAATCAAAATCAGAAACGAGGACATTCCTAAAACGGCCTTTGTTACTCGTTATGGCCAATACGAGTACACCGTTATGTCTTTCGGTTTAACCAATGCCCCAGCCACCTTCTCCCGGTTAATGAACTCGGTCTTCATGGAGTACTTGGATAAATTCGTCGTAGTATACCTCGATGACATACTCATCTACTCCAAGAATGAAGAGGAACATGCCGAACATCTAAGGTTGGTATTGATGAAACTTCGAGAGCATCGCCTTTATGCCAAATTCTCCAAGTCTGAATTTTGGTTGCCAGAAGTGACCTATCTAGGCCATGTATTCTCTGGTAAGGGTATTGCTGTCAATCCCGAGCGAGTTCAAGCCGTCCTTGATTGGACTCCACCTGAGACGGTCAAGCAAGTTCGGAGCTTCCTTGGCTTAGCAAGCTATTGCCGCCGCTTCATCGAGAATTTCTCCAAGGTTGCTAAACCTCTAACTGAACTCCTCAAGAAAGATAAAAAGTTCGAGTGGACTCCACAGTGCGAGTTCAGCTTTCAGGAACTGAAAAGACGCCTGACATCTGCTCCCATACTGGTACCACCAGATTTCTCCAAGGACTTTATTATCTATTGCGACGCCTCGCGACAAGGACTAGGTTGCATGCTCATGCAAGATCGTCAGGTAATTGCCTATGCTTCACGGCAATTACACCCTCATGAGGGAAATTATCCCACACATGATCTAGAGCTTGCAGCTGTAGTCCATGCACTCAAAACTTGGCGACATTACCTCCTCGGTAATCGTTGCGAGATCTTCACCGATCACCAAAGTTTGAAATATATCTTCACCCAACCAGATTTGAATCTCAGGCAAAGACGTTGGATCGAGTTGATCTCGGATTACGACTTAGGAATAACTTACACCCCGGGCAAAGCCAATGTCATGGCTGATGCACTAAGTCGTTAGTCCTATTGTAACAACCTGATGTTACAACAAAGTCAACCACTTCTCCATGAGGAATTTCGTAAGCTTAATCTTCACATTGTTCCTCGAGGATTCCTATCCACCCTGGTGGCGAAACCTACCCTTACGGATCAGATCATCAAGGCACAGAAGGTAGATCCGGGAATCACCCGTATTAAGAGTAACATTAAGAAAGGAGTCATGAATTGTTTCTTCGTTGATGATCAAGGTGTCGTATACTTTGGAAATCGCTTAGTGGTTCCCAAGGCACGAAACCTGAGGCGGCTGATCCTTAAGGAAGCTCATGAATCCCCTCTCACCATTCATCCCGGCAGTACTAAAATGTATCAAGACCTACGCCAGAGGTTTTGGTGGACTAGGATGAAGAGAGAAATCGCTCAATACATTGCTAATTGCGACGTTTGTCGTTGTGTTAAAGCAGAGCATCAACGGCCTGCTAGCACCCTTCAACCTTTGGCTATTCCCGTGTGGAAATGGGATAAAATCAGTATGGATTTCATCACTGGGTTTTCCAAGACCAAGAGAGGGAATAATGCCATCTTCGTCGTGATCGACCGTGTTTCCAAAGTAGCCCACTTTCTACCTGTTCGTGAGAGTATCACTGCTAGCCAGCTAGCCGATTTATACATCTCCCGAATAGTGTCTCTTCATGGTGTTCCATTGGAAATTAACTCAGACCGTGGGAGTCTCTTCACCTCTCGATTTTGGGAAAGTTTCCAAAATGCTATGGGAACTCGTCTCTCTTTTAGCACCGCCTTCCACCCTCAATCAAGTGGTCAAGTAGAACGAGTCAATCAAATTCTGGAAGATATGCTCCGAGCCTCTATCATCTTGTTCGGAATGGGTCGGGAGAAATGCCTTCCATTCGCGGAGTTTGCTTACAACAATAGTTATCAAGCTAGCTTAGGCAAGGCTCCTTTCGAAGTTCTCTATGGACGAAAATGTCGAACGCCTCTTAACTGGTCAGAAACCGGGGAAAGACAACTCTTTGGCCCGGATATGATTCAGGAAGCAGAAGAACAGGTTCGCGTTATTCGTGAGAAATTGAAAACAGCCCAATCTCGTCAAAAGAGTCAATATGATTGTAAACATAAGCCTATGACTTATGAAGTCAGCGAGAAGGCCTACCTTCGAGTTACTCCGTTAAAGGGTACCCATCGTTTCGGTATCAAAGGCAAATTAGCTCCTCGTTACATTGGACCTTTTCGCATTCTTGCCAAACGAGGAGAAGTTGCCTACCAATTGGAACTACCTTCGCATCTTTCCAGAGTTCATGATGTCTTCCACGTTTCTCAACTCAGGCGTTGCTTCACGGATCCTATCCGTGGAGTGGACCACAAAATGCTTGATCTACAAGATAACCTCTCATAACGGGAATATCATGTTCGTATCCTTGATCAAGCCGAGCGCACTCGACGTCATAATATCAAGTTTTTCAAGGTTCAATGGTCACACCATTCCGAGAAAGAAGCCACTTGGGAAAGGGAGGATCGTCTTCGACTCGAGTACCCCACCTTCTTTCCGGAGGATCCTAAATCTCGGGATGAGATTCTTTTGAGTGGGGGTGAGTTGTCACACCCTAATTAGTTCAAGCATTAGAGTGTGCATCATGTTTAAATTCCTTTTAAATTTTGAAATGGGGATGACAGAACCCCTAGCACCCCCCTGGAACAACTAGGGTTTATTAAAATCTTTTCCAATGAACCTGAAATGGCCTTCTAAAAAACCCACCCTTTTTGTTTTGGGTTAAAACCTTTGACAAAAATGGTGCACATTTTTCTAGGACATCAAAGGTCATTGGATTAATCCTTATGGTATTTGCATTTGGGCATTTAAATGCTATAAAATATTTTAAATGCTCAAATAATCATAAACTAAAATGTTTGCTGTTGGATATATTCTAAGCAGTGGCCATGATTAATTTTATGATTTATGGTAATGCCCTGGTATTTTTAATAAAGCCCTGAAGTTACAGAAATAATAAATAAATAAGAAAAACAGAAAAAAGGAGAGAGAGAGAAACTTACCAGACGCAGCCCACCAGCCCACCTAGCTCGGCCCAGCCGACTGGCCTTGCCAGTCGTCTTCGTCTCGCCAGGAGGACGAGGAGCGCGTGGCCGGCGCCCGTGGCCACACGCGGGCCACCTCCTGCTTCCGCCGACGCCCTGGAGGCGCCTACGAGTGACACGCCGACCCCCACGTCTCCCCCTCTTTCTTCCCACTCTCCCCGTGGCTTCTCCCCCTCTCTGGCTCTCTCCCCATCTTCCTGCCGATGCAGCCGCCATCGTCTTGCCACCGTAGCCGCAGCCACCGTCATCCTCGTGTCACCCCACCGTGCCCACGAGCTCTGCAACATCTCCCTCGACCTCCTTGATGAGCCATGAGGCCTCGGACGCGCTGAAACACCGCCACCGCTGCCGTTCCCCTCGTCGGTCACCGGAGATCGTCTTCGATGTTTTGCCGCCTCCCAAGATTCCCCGAGCTCGCCGTTCGCTCCCCTGCAACTGCTGTGAGCTCCGCCACCGTTTTCCCCTCTCCCCGCGCTCGTCCGCGTCCTCTAACCACCTCTTCCATCAAAGCCGAAGCTCGCCGCTGCCACCGCACGTCACCGTCGTGGCCACAACCATGTTGGGACGCCACCGAGCACGCCTTCGTCTTCCACGCACTCGTAGGAGCCCGTAGCACCCTCGCACGCCCCTCGCCATGCCCCCTAGCGACTAGCACGTCCTCGCCCAAACTCCGGCGACTGCAAAGGTCGTCGCCGGCGTCGTTTTCGGCCTCCCCGAGCTCCACTTTCTCCACCAAACGACGCAGCTCACTCCCCGCGTCACGTAGCTGCGTCTGTCGTCGCCGGCGTCAAGCCGCCAGCGAGTTGACCCTGTTTGACCCCCCGTGTGGGCCTAGGTAGACCCCCTGAGTCTATGACAGGTCGGGCCGGTCTGCTAATCAGTTTAAGATTAGTTTTAACTAATTTAATTTAGTTTAGTCACTGACATGTGGGCCCAGGCCCCACTGACAGTCAATTAGCACTAACATAATTCTGTTAATTAGTTGTGACACTGACAGAGAGGGCCCACCAGTCAGGTTTGACCTGGCTGACCCAGTTGACCGCTGACGTCACACTTATGTCATGTTGACGCATTAATTCAATTACTGGAATTATTCTTATATAGGAAATTCTGGAAAATAGCCAAAACTTCTAAAAATCATAGAAAATCAACCATAGCTCCAAATGCAAAGATTTATATATGAAAATGATCAGAAAAATTCAATCTATCCATCTGTAATGGTTTCATGCATGACAAAACAAGTTAACCTTGCTGTTTAAGCAGAATAAGGTATTGCACTAATAAGGCCATGTTTAATGAGCTAATATTTGAATCTTTGATTCAAATGAGTTCATCCCCCTCTGTTTTAGCTTGCATTAGGCCAAGACACTTCCATCTTGCCATGTCATAGCATGCATCATATTGTTGCATATTGCCATGTGTTGATTATGTTTGGTGTGATTTTCGTGGTAGGTTCTGCCTCCGAGGATAACCCCGAGTATCCGTCTGAAGGGCAGTACCCTACTACCACTACAACAGGCAAGCAACCATTGATCATTCCGATACAGCCCATGTTCTCGCTTCTGCTCTTGTTTACTGCATTAAGACAACGCGATTGAAACTGCTGTGTGCTACGGTAGTTGAACCCTTTTCCTCTGCATGACCTGTGATTGCCACATTAACTAGATGAAACCCACTAGCATGTGTAGGAGTTGATTGAGCCATGTATGTGTTTCCTACCTTGCTATGCCTGCTATGCTTAGAGTTGTGTCAGGTCTGGTCCATCTGGGTAATGGGATAGAGTGAAATGGTTATATCAGTAATGAGAGGGATGTGATGAACATGTTTTGGTAAACGTATCGATGAGAGGCCATGTAGGAGTACATGGTGGGTTGTTTCATTGAGGCCATCCATAAGAACTGAGATCTGTATGTGTGATTTAAGATGTAGTTACTACCATACGTTGGGCCCGAAACCAATGGACCCTCTCGGCTTCTTAATCACCCTAGTACTCTGTCCAGGAGTTGCAAATAGTTTCTGGTGTTTGTAGGTTATGTGTTGGTGGCCGTGCATAGCACTGACCCTAGGGGTGGGCTAGGTTGCGGTAGGTACACCGTGGCACGGTGTACCGAGTCACCCGTTTGGTGTCTCGGGAACCCTGTTCACATTGTTCGGGGCCTATGTGGAAACCTTGGCTGGACTCCCTGCGGATGGAACCTAGATAGGCGATGAACCTGGACTAGAGACTTGAGTGTTTAGGTAGGCCATGGCCGACACCCTCGTTGGGCCTCCGCTTTAAGGTTGCCGAGTACATGTCGTGTAAACGGCGGTAAGTGGTGAAAGCGTGTATGAAGAAGTACACCCCTGCAGGGTACAAAACTATTCGAATAGCCGCGTCCACGGTAAAGGACTACTTGGTTGCCTATACAGTTCATAGACAAGTTAATGGTTACTATTAAAAGACTCAAGATAAGTGTGAGTACCGAGGATGGCCCTTTCGTAGGATGATGAGAGAGGATCCCCGGTGGAGTACTGTGTTGGTGAGTAGTGGACTCGTGTGCGAAAACTATTTTACTAGTGGAGTTCCGTAGGATAGCTTAGCCAAGAGTCAAAGCTGGCGTGCTGCAATAACCCCACCACCTTCTTGAGAATGAGCATGTATAGTAGGTTCTGTTGTAAGACATGCTGAGTACCTTTGTACTCATGTTTGCTTAATTACTATTTTCAGATGACAACACCGCCCCCTCCGATGGGTTCTACGTAGACCTTGACGTCGACGAGTGACTAGCCACCCAGGTGGTGATCCTGGCCATGGAGGGCCCTATGTAGATAGACAGGCTTCGAGAAGCCTTCTTGCTTTCTAGTGTCTGTACTCAGACTATTTACTTCCGCTTGTGCTTGTATGATTGTATGACTTGAGTGTCGGGTCATGTGACCCCTATCTGTATGAACATGTTGTGTATGGCTCTCTGGAGCCTTTAAATAAAGTACTTGAGTTGTAGAGTTTTGTTGTGATGCCATGTTGTATGTACTCATATCGGGCATATTGTGTGTATGATTGAAATGCTTGGTATGAGTGGGATCCGACAATCTAGTTGTTTATCCTTGGCAGCCTTTCTTATGGGGAAATGTAGTCTAGTGTTCCTCGAGCCATAGTAGTCCGCTACAGCCCGGTTCACCGGAGTCCTGCTAGCCCAGCACTACTGCTTAGGGCACTTGACTGGCCGGCATGTGTTTCACTTCGTTCCTATGTCTGTCCCTTCGGGGAAATATCACGCGGTGACATCCGGAGTCCTGCCTAGCCCTGCTACAGCCCGGGTTCCCCGGAGTCCTGTTAGCCCAGTGCTACAGCCCGGATTCACTCGCTGATAACCGACATGCTCGATGTGATTCACATATGCCTGTCTCCATAGGTCTGTGCCGCTTTGGGTTCACGACTAGCCATGTCGGCCCGGGTTCTTTGTCATATGGATGCTAGCGACACAATCATATACGTGAACCAAAAGGTGCAAATGGTCCCGAGCCATGGTAAGGCGACACCCGTGGGATACCGTGCGTGAGGCCGCAATGTGATATGAGGTGTTACCGGCTAGATCGATGTGACTTGGAATCGGGGTCCTGACAGTGGGGTACCTCTCCGGCGAGCCCCCGTCCCCACTGCCGGTGGTTCTTCCTTAAATCCAGCGAGCCCCCCAACCCCTGAAAATTAACTGACCCAAAAGTCGATTCAGTCGACTGAAGTTTGGCTTAATCGGAGCAGAGCAGCAGCATGAGCGAGGGGGAGAGCAGCAGCAGCAGCTGGGCGAGCGAGCGATCGAGCGAGAGCCGGAGCAGCAGCAGCAGATCCAGCTGGTATGGATACCGCCGCCGAAGGGGCCTCGCACTGGGGAAGAGCCGCCGTGGAGATGTCGCCCGCGGCGCCGGCTTCAAGGTAGCCACTCCATGGGGGTGCGGGGTGGAGCACCGTCGGCGCCGGGAGGTCGAGTTAAGGAGAAAGTGCGATGCGATGAGTGTACAACCTCTTTGGTGGCACCGAGTAGGCCTCGGCTTCGTCCGAGGAGTCGGTGAGGATGCTGCGGTTCTGGTTGAGCAGGTTAAGGCGGCACTGTGGGGATGGAGCATCCGCGATAGATGAGGCGATTGTTGGAGCAGCTCCTTGGAGGTGGAGGACGGGGCGGCTGAACCGGCGGGACGGCGAGATGGACGAGGATCCTCATACGGGGAGGTGGACGAGGGATGTTGAGCTGTTGCGGTGGACGACGTCGTCAGGGAAGAGGCTCCAGCTGGGCAGCGGTGACGTGGCGGATGGAGGAGGGTGGGGTTTCGTGGCTGGAGCGGAGAGGTTATGGCGGCCTGGGATTTCGAATGGTGAAAAGGGGGCGATGGGAGGGGGTGAAGCATGACTTAGGAATGCGCTTGTCCAAAATGTACGGTGTGTTACAAAAGTACCCCCCATCGATTTGAACTAGCGGCCCTTTCAGCTCAGGGTTAGAAGGGGGATTTCGCGTGTCAGGATTTGGCAGCTCGAGGGAGTTTTTGCGCACGTTGTAATTTCGGGATAGCAAGGCGCGGGTTGTGAAGGCGCCAGTTTTGGGAGCACGATATTTGAATTTTCGGGATATAACAAGATGCGGGTTGAATTTTAGGGACAAGCCTAACATGTAGTAATATTGTACTTGTACGTACTAAATCAATTCGCACTTCCCTCAACCAAAAAGAAAACAAAAAAAAAATAAAACTATTCACACCACACAAAGAGAGAGTCTTGCCCCGTTTTACTATACAAATGCTATTCAAAGCTACTCCCTCCTTCCATCTATATAGGGCCTAATGCGTTTTTTGATGCTAACTTTGACCAAATATTAGAGCAATGATATATGACATGCAACTTACACAAAGCACACCATTAAATTCATCTGTGAAAGGTTCTTTCAATGATATAATTTTCACATTGTGCATGTCATGTACTATTAATCTTGTCAATAGTCAAAGGCGGTCTTAAAAATCTCATTACGCCCTATATAGATGGAAGGAGGGAGTATGAATCCATGTTATGTCCGATTAAATTTTTTTGCTTGCTGTATAATGCATGTAACCTACTCATACCAACATTTTAGTGCATTCCAAATGTCTATACTACCACTGCAATTCGAACTAAATTTGAATTCGTTTCTCTATTTCAATAAGAATCTACAATCATGATTGTTGCCAACTTCAACCATCATAGTTTCCTTGCTATCCGCCAGATATAAATCAGACGGCCTATAATGCAGGATGGCAGGCACACCATCATCAACAACTCTGTTTTTATAAGAGTAGAGATAAAATATATTAAATGTAGTATACCATGTTCATAACCACACCATGTGTATCACCGTTATATATATTCACACATCCGTCGGTTTGAAACACTATGATAAATTCTTCAAATATCCGAATTCGCTTTTTATAATGAAGTATATATGATCTCTATTCGTCTTTTACACCCACACAACCCTCTTATCTTTGTAGCTAGCGCTAACTTTCTCTTGTGCATGCACACGCCCGCATCCCTCTCACCCTCCCTCAGCATTCTCTAGCTCCATCGCGCAAATTCATCTTTTCACTTTAGGTCGTTCACCCACGGTGTGTGTAGGCCCCCAGCTCCTTCTTTACGGCACACATCGATCGATATGCCTCTCTAGCCAGGTGTGCCTAGCACAAACACAAGCTTCCCCTCTTCTCTTGTCACCGTCCATGCCTCACTCCCACCACTCTTTTCATCGTTCTCGTACTCGCACACTCCTCCCCCTCGATATAGTATGCCTCTCGTACCACCTCCTACATGCATCCCTCTCTCTCTATCCTTCTCCTCGTGCCTCATTTGCTTCTAACACACACATGCATGTATACCGATCGATCTCCCAACATATACCTAGATCGACTTTAACTACCCCCCCATCGATCGACGTACCTCACAAGTTATGTCTCTCCTTTCTCTTACAAAGGGCGATTGATCTTCCTATGTAGTTACGTCTGCTTACCATAGCCACATCGTCCCCCCTCATCATTCGTGCATGCCTCCTGACCCGTCTCTCACACGCACGTGCACAGACAACAAGCAGCCATCTCCTCTCTTATTGATATTGCGGGCGTGCCCTCCGTTTGTCTAGCAAGCCTATCCCACCATTTGTTAGAAGCAACTCCACTACCACCCCCTCCAACACTCTAGCTCTGTCTCTCTCCCAACCTTATTCATCTCCTGCACATATGCATGGATGCCGATCGATCTCCCTTAATACATGAGGCAGATCGATCTCCTTAATACATGAGGTAGGCCTCTCTCCTCCTCCACACATATACCAGCCATTGTACCTCTATAGTTAATTGGGCCTCCCTCTTCCCCCACCACACACCGATAGTCGAGCGCTGCAGGTAGGTATCCATGCCACAGAGACAAACTGCACATGTCCCATCTCACGTTCCAGTAGGCCAGCCACTCTATATCTTTGACGTGGGCACACACAAATTCGATGGCACTCTTTATCGATCGCGCGCGCACACACACACACACATCATCCCTCTCTTCGATTCTATGGACACCTCAAGCCGATGATACCTCCACTCTCTTCTCGTGGATCGCCCCCTCTATATATATGTTATATCCAGGACTCTATTTCACACACATTGCATATGTTAAATTTTTTGATTGACCCCCCCCCACAAAAAAACTCTCAAGAACCCACACACTATATCTCTCTAGGTTTGTATCTCTCTCACACAACCCCACGTAGGTGGTGTACGTATACAAGAAGAGAATAGGTGCACCGTGCACGTACTCACGCTTCGTGCCCAGCCACACCCGCGCGGGTACACGGTGGAGCTCATTTCTCCGCAGAAGCTGAATTTGTTTTTGAAACATCAAGTGGCCAGAGACTCGAAAACTTATTTGCCCATTAGTGACTTGTCAGGGCGGTGGATTTTAGTTTGTACGATAATGCTGCATCCACCTAAAGTAACGAAAGTTCTTACGTAAACTTCCTAGTAATTCCCTCTTCGTAGGTGCAGCATTACTCCTAACATTTGTAATATCAGTTTGAAACTTGTAATATTGCCGTGTCCTATTCCTGCGTTTTCAAAATCCTGCGAATCAAACAGGTCCTGAGTTGGTGATGATGTTGTGCCTCCCATCTTTCACCAATAGCCGTCGGATCTAGATCTGACGCATACAAACCAAGCTTCTCCATTTTTGCAAAAAGGTGCCCACACTTGTTCCGTATTTACAAACAACTCCTTGTCTCTCACAATCAGCCTCATCTCCTCCCCACCACATCTAGGAGTAGAAGGCCGTAGAAAATCTGGCGCGATGGCCGCTGCCGGAGCCGTCCACCCCCAATCTTGGTGTTCCGTGCAATGCACGGGCATCTACGCATGAGAAATTATGTCGAACAGGGCTAGTTGTAAGCAGGCTAGCTCTACAGCCATGACGATAGTGACTACAGAATGTGAGGCTGACTATGGTATGCCAAACACGGCGCCTATACTCAGGTGTCATCTCCGGCGCAGGGTCTTGTCACTTCACTGTGAGGAGCAACACGTAATAATTTGACCAACGGATATTCACTGTGAGGAACTGCCTTTGGGTGAATGACACGCGGCCCCAGGGGGTGGCTAGCCCACCTATCATACAGCCAAAGGCAGGTGCAGTAGAGGGGCGAGGAGTAGTACGAAATCCTACGCACCTACGCACGCTAACCTAGGGCTGAGTGATCACTCAAATCGCAAGATCAGTTGACAAGAAGCTATGCTAGACCCATGGAGGCAATGAGCGCGAGCATCAGCCGGCTATGCCAGATGGTCCATGACGCCGGCCTGCGGCCCGACACCGAGGAACGTCTCCAGGTAGTATTGCTTGAGGCCGCCAGGGCGAGGGGCCGCTTGGATGACAGCTTCGTCTCCTTGTTCGACGAGGTCCTTGTTGATTTCCTCGACAAGTTCACCGTCGTCAAGAAGCTTGCAGACGACTTTGACATAAGCCTCCAACCGACACGCCCAGGCTCTGCGATGCTCGCCATCCTCAACGGCCACTATGGTAACAACCTCTTCGACGTACTGGTGGCCCTGCGACTGCCCGCCGTCGCGCCGGAGAATGTCCACCTCGAGGTCGCGCTCGCCGCACAGCGCCTGGCGCAGCAAGACACCATCGACATAATCACCCACGTCTACGCGCAAATCGTCCACAAGGACTACTACATGCAAGAGGAGGACGATAGGACGCTGGCCTTCTTGGAGCACAGGGCAACCTTGGACGACACTGTTCAGAAGCACGTTGAGTTCGCCGCCAACGCCACTGCTCCTCACACGTCGGTTGGTGACCCGACGCACTAGGGCGTGAGGATGTCGTTGAACGTTGATGGATCCGTATGTATTTTTATCTTTCCGTCAAATCCATATAGTAGTATATGATACTACAGTAATTATCTTACCTTTCGCATCAACTTCATAATTTTCGTACGTACTCCATGCATGAACGGCGCCAGAACCAAACTTCTCATTACTCTAGGCAAAATCGTTATTTTCTATCTATCGGTCGCGCATGGAGCAGAACCAAATTTTACAAGTTACGAGTTCAAAAGGAAAATCCTGCCGTGTTCGCGTCGCACCCCCACACGGTTGGTCCGGCACGCCGCTCAAGCGGGAATGCGTGCGGTGTTGCATTTTCACTTACAAGTGGGACCGCAGTTGAGCAAACCGACTATCGGCAAACCCCCACCCCGCCCACCGCGCGATGGCTGAGAAAACAGGAGGGAGAAGAGATGGTTGTAGCACGGACTCCAAGAAAATTGGTGTCAGATGGGATTCCTGTGGGTGGCGTGTGCCGTACTGCTCGACGTGAATGCTAGTTATGGCCCATGCCACCCCACTATACCGAGCCTATATCGAGGTATGTAGAAGAAATTTCCTGCAGTCCTTGCTCAGCCCTCCTCTATCTCTCTTCTCAGCCAGCCAGCGGAAGCTCGGAGCCCATCGTCTATTTGCTCACATGCGGCCCCGCATGTCAGAGAAAACGCAAGAAGACCCACTGAACCTGCACATCTTTCACCTCGACGTGCTGGTGATGAAAAACAAATCCAATAAAGATCTTCGGTGGCCGCTTTTGGAGTTACTCAAGAGTAGTAAGATTCTATTTACAGTTTAACCCAAGATGCACATCTCGTGGCTTCAACTACCACTCTATTTTCTTTCATGACACGACCTGGATGCTGGATGTCCCACGTGTCGGCAAAAGGAGGAAGAACCCGACCAAATCTTCGGTTCTGCTCTCGGATGAGATTAGTGCACTTGTTGATACTCCTACTAGAATAGAGGCTAGACATGAGACTAGATGCGAGGAAGCAACGTCTACTTCTTTACACTCGAAGAAGAAAGAAGCACGCAAGATCGAGCCTCCGCAGATCAACAATGAATGCATCGAGAAGGCACTAATCCAACTTACAGGAGTAGTAAAATGTATTCTTGTGGTTCTTGTTTTCTTTGGTCTTGCTTTTCTAGTCAAAATTATCGTTGGAGTTCGTGCAAAACGGAGGTCGTTTGGGGTCGTGCGTTGGAGTTGGCCTTACAAGTGGGACCGCAGTTAAGGAAACCGACTATCGGCAAACCCCCACCTCGCCCGCCGCGCGATGGCTGAAGTTAGAGAAACGACGAGGTTGAAGAGATTGCTCTAGCACGGACTCCAAGAAATAATATGGTGTCAGATGGATGTCGTGGTGGTGGCGTGTGCCGTACTCCTGGACGTGAATGCTTGTTCTGGCCCATGCCACCCTACTACTCCTACTACTTACTCCTACTATATAGTACTAGTATCGAGGATTCGAGGTGCTGGTTACGTACAGCGAACACATTAACATATGGCTACAGTAAAAACACCCGCCCGACGCGCGAAGCATGTGAAGCTAGTACAAATAGTGTACTACTATTGTTGATTGGCCTCATCCGATAACCTGTTGCAATGCACGTACAATTATGTATTCGGAAAATATTTTTTTGCCTCGTCGCACCACTCACTCAGAGAAGCGACTCGAAAGCCATTCATAAATTTAGTAAGTTTATCACAGGCATATCATTTTATTACATACAACAGGTCATCAACCCACATCGACAACGAGGATACATTATAAATACTAAAGTTTTCACCACACAACAAATAACAAGCCATGAAATGAACTTCAACTCAACCATTCCGCGGCGTTGGAAACGCTTGCTTTGAACCACAAGTGATTCTCTAGGACGGGCCATCCGTTGTCGATCTGGAGACCAACGCAGGACTGATCATCCAGGCTGAAGCGGCCTACTATATCAGTACCAGGGTAGGGAACCACCCAAATGTCCGAGGTATAGACACAGTTGCTTCTCATAAATGTGTCAACAGCAGTTGGATCGCCTTTCACCATCATCGGATAGTTTTGTCCAAGGAAGAGCGAGTTTTCTCCAAGACCATCAATTCTGTGCCAGGGAGAAGGAGTTGGCGCTAGCACACTAGTATCCATCCCAAATACCATGCAACGGGTGTTGGAATAGGTCCGGAGAGTGCGACCATGGGAGACACCTGCTTCCTTAGCAGTAACATCATCAGTGGGCTGTATACACACAAGAAGAGGTGATCCATCGGAATTAGTTGCCAGGCGCCACAGAGTATATGGGCGCTGCTCGTGATCATCACCATTGGCATCTCCCCCTTGGTTATAAATTTTTTTAAAGTATAGGTGGTGGGATGTTCACAGGACCTTGGAAACACAAGAAGAAGGTTAATTAGTAAAGGGAAACTTGCTAACCTGATGCATGTGGATGTAACAATTATAATTACGATGGAAGAAAAACGTACCGAAACTACGAGGGTAGCATGCAAAAAGAGTGCCACGAGTGGTGGCAGCAAACACAAGGCCCTCGTATTGAATTGCATCACAGTACTCATTCGTGCACAGAAACTGATTTTTGAGCAATGTCCATCGAGTCAAACCACTAAGGATGGCAACAAGCTTGTCGAAGATAGCAACAACTTCATAGTTGTTGTAATTCCAAGAGCGGTTGGGAACTCGACAAATTGCTATCTTCCGTAGAAGACAGTCACCATGATCGTATTTGAACGCGCGTACATTACCGGTGTGCTCAACCTCTGGGCAGTGTGCTGAGATTTTTGGAAGTGGAACCCGGTGACGAGTGTACACATTCACAAGTTCCCACTCGCAGTTGGACCCAATGTAAACAACCCAATCTCCATTTGCGCCCGCCCAAGCCTTGCCCTCAAGCGATGGCATCTTAACATCATACGTATCATTATCAAGCGGCATCAACTTGCACAGGGCGAGGCCTCCGTCGTGCCGGCGCCAGTCATCAGGGTCACGGCGAAGAAGATAGGGGAGATCAAACCGCTCCTTGACTCTTGGGTTCTTTGTAATGATGTTATTAGTTGAGTCGAGAATGGGCTTGAACGAACCTGCCATGCTAGCCGAGGTGATGACGTCGCACCGATCAATGAGTTCCTCCACCACGTCATCTTTCAGATCGGGGCAAGAATAACGGGGTCGTTTCCGGCCTGTTCCCTCCATGGAGAAGACGATCGAACAATGGCAGAAGAAAGGGTGAAGGGCTGAAGGAAAATGGAGGAGGGAGAGGAAGAGCGTGCGACAGCAGTTCCAAATCGAGAGGGAAAGGCGAAGAGTCGGTGGACGGTTGCGAGTTTGCCACGGTTCACGAAGAGGCGCCCCGGCCTACACGTCCGTTCGGAAATACTCCTACTACTCGCCGTCGTCTCACTGATATGTTGGAACGGGACCACATGTCAATGAAACATGGTGTGTAATTTCTCGTGCAAAATGCGATCTGGCCGCGTTGGCCCGAGGTGCCGCATTAGTTATCGACCTTTATTTTTTTAATGGCATGCCGATCAGTTTTGAAGCACGACTAACTGGTACTGTACGTGGAGAGGATGACAGCAGGGACCCGCCAAGGTCATGGCAGTACGCAAGCAAGTGCCTCCTTATTTCAAGCCAATAAAAAATGGCTCCTCCTAGTGGATTTCTGACATCTGGGTCCCATGCCATTGTCAACGTAGTCAATAAACGAGAGAATTGCACAACGAGCGGCTGACACCAGGGACCCAGCAGCTCGCCCAGTTATTTTTGTTTTGGGTTAATTTGATAAATGCCACTCCAAATCTGGTGTATCCAAGAAATGCCACTTCAATTTCCAAACTTTGAAAAATGCCATTTCATGCCATTTCTAGTGGCATTTTTCGAAGTCTGGAGTGGCGTTTTTCAAAGTTTGCAAACTGCAGTGGCGTTTTTCAATGTTTGCAAAAATTGCAGTGGCATTTTTCATAGTTTGGAAACTGCAGTGGCATTTTTATGAATCACCATAATTGGAGTGGCATTTATCTAATTTGTTTTTGAGACGGAAGCAGGGTGTCAACTGGGCTGTGCGGGACACTCTGGCCTGTCTAGACAACCTTTTCTTTTATGTTTACCACAGACCAGCCCAGTAGTTTTTTTTTCTTTTTGAAAATGGCTAGCCCAGTTCTTTTGTGATTTGTCAAGTAAGTCTCTTTTATCAGGCCTGCTGGGCTGCAAATATTTCAGGACGAGGAGAGCTTCATTCGGCTGGCCGAGAAAATGTCCTATCAGTAATGAGAAATGGGATGTACATTTTTATAACACATCAAACCGACAATTATTTTGAAATATCTTTTTTTTCATTTCGAGATTTTAAATTGCATTGATTTTTATGCATGGACAATTTATTGGATTTTATATTGACATACATTTATTTTTAAAATCAGTCTGAATGTGACTCGGAATTTCGGGATTAAAAACAGTTCAGACCGCACCGACATAATACAAAATTTCGTATAATTTTTTAACCGTGGCCACAATATGGGCTGTAATGCTAACATAAAGAATATGGGCTCCAAAAAACCCGTAAGAATTAGCGAATGGGCTGTAAATTATTTGAAATAATGGCAGATGGGTTGTATGCTGTTTTCCACAGATTTGAGGCTTTCCACAAATGGCATGTATACTGTTGGATGTCCATCCAACGACCGTCGTGCTTCTTCAATCTCTGCTCTTCCTACTCCAGCCGCTCAAACAAGCGTCGGGGGGACTGCCTGCTCCCTCCTTCCCGCGGCAGGCTGTGCTGCCGCGCAGGCCTCACCGCCCCACCATACTCCCATCACTGGCCTAGCCATCCCTCTACTCACCCACACCTGCTGTTATTCTCTGGTGACGGTAGACGAACCAGTAAACCCTCGTACAGTCGTACTCCCCTCCGCGTGGGAAACAAAAACAACGGCCGAGTTTTCCCTGCCTCCGTGTCGTTCTCTTCCTAGGCCTCGCCATCGTCCACCGCCCTGGTGCTCTCGGCGTGGCGTGGTCAGCATGGTCAACGACCGACATGCATCTGAAGGGGATTGTACGTGGAGAGGCTGACAGCTGGGTCCACGGCCGCACGCAAGGAAATGCCTCCTTATTACGCGCAAAATAATGATTTCCTCCACCTGACATCTGGGACCCACCGAAACAGCCTCCGTATTTCGCGAAAAAAATGTTACCGCCGCTGATAGCTCGGACAAACCAGCTATATCTTCGCACGCAAGGAAGTGCCTCCTTATTACGCACAAAAAATGAATACTCCCCCTGCTAGCTGGGACCCAGTATAGTGGGCCTACTAAGTTGACGGGGACGAAGGGTTTTGTCAACTTAGTCAATATGCACGATTCTAGCTCGACTGACCGTGGTGCTTCTTCAACCTCTGGTCTTCTTGCTCCAGCCGCCCAAAGCAGCGCCGGCTGTGCCGCCTACTCCCGCCTCCCATCGCCGGCTGTGCTGCCGCGGAGGCCTCACCGCCCCCATACTTCTCCCACCGCTGGCCAGGCCATCCCTCCACTCCACTCACCCACACCCCTTGTTATTCTGCGACGACGGCAGCGCAACCGAACCAGTGAACCCTCGTACTCCTCTCCGCGTGGGCATCCACTGCCGCGTCTTCCCCGGCTCCGCGTCGTCCCCTTCCTAGGCCTCGCTGTCGTCCACCGCCGTGGTGCTGTCTGCTCGGCGTGGTCGATGTGGTCAACGACTGAATTCTATCGGAAGAATACTGTACGTGGAGAGGCTGATAGCTGGGTTCACGGCAGCCGCAAGGTAGTGCCTCCTTATTACGCGGAAAATAATTATTCCTCCACCTCACAGTAGGGACCCACCGGATGCCCACCAGTATATCGCGAAAAAAACGTTTGCCCCTGACTGCTGGGACCCACCCGAAGGGCCATCGTATTTCACGAAAAAAACGTTCCCCCTGCTGTCAGCTCGGACCCACTGGAAGTGCCTCCTTATTATGATGAAAAAAATGAATACCCCCTTCTAGCTGGGACCCACCTTAGTGGCAGGCTGACTTGTGGGCCTACTAAGTTGACGGGGACGGAGGGCTTTGTCAACATAGTCAATATGCATGATTCTAGCTCCAGTGACCGTACAATGTCCATCCAACAGCCGTAGTGCTTCTTCAACCTCTGGTCGTCTTGCTCCAGCCGCCCAAACCAGCACCGGTCGTGCCTCGTGCTCCTGCCTCCCGTGGACGGCTGCGATGTGGCGGAGGCCTCACCGCCCCCTACTACTTCCACCGCTGGCCAGGCCATCCCTCGACTCACCCACACCCCCTGTTATTCTGCGGCGACGGCAGCCTCACACCGCAGCGAACCAGTGAACCCTCATACTCCTCTACGCGTGGGCATCCACTACCGCGTCTCCCCCGGCTCCGCGTCGTCCCCTTCCTAGGCCTCGCCGTCGTCCACTGCCCTGGTGCTCTCGGCGCGGCGTGGTCTACGTGGTCAAGGAACAGCTTCCATCGGACGTGGACTGTACGTGGAGAGGCTGACAGCTGGGTCCACGGCCGCAGCAAGGAAGTGCCTCCTTATTACGTGTAAAATAATTATTCCTCCACCTGACAGCGGGGACCCACCGGACCGGCCACTAGTATTTTGTGAAAAAATCGTTTCCCCATGACTGCTGGGACCCATCGAACGGGCCACCGTATTTCGCGAAAAAAACGCCCCCCCCGCTGTCAGCTCGAACCCACCGGAAGTGCCTCCTTATTACGCACAAAAAAATGAATACTCCCCCGGCTAGCTGGGACCCACCTTGCTGGGAGGCTGACTTGTGGGCCTACTAAGTTGACGGGGACGAAGGGCTTTGTCAACTTAGTCAATATGAATGATTCTAGCTCCAGTAACCGTATGATGTCCATCCAACGGTCATAGTGCTTCTTCAACCTCTGGTCTTCTTGCTCCAGCCGCCCAAAGCAGCGTTGGTCGTGCCGCATGCTCTTGCCTCCCGTGGCCGGCTGTGCTGCCGCAGAGGCCTCACCGCTCCCTACTATTCCCACCGCTGGCCAGGCCCTGCGGCGACGGCAGCCTCACACCGCAGCCGAACCAGTGAACCCTCGTAGTCCTCTCCGCGTGGGTTTCCAATGCTGCATCGTCCCCTTCCTAGGCCTCACTGTCGTCCACCACTGTGGTGCTCTCCGCGCGGCGTGGTCAACGTGGTCAAGGAACGACTTCCATCGGAAGAGTACTGTACGTGGAGAGGCTGACAGCTGGGTCCACCGCCACAGCCCAGTTTTTTTGTGATTTGCCAAGTAAGTCGCTTTGTCAGGCCTGTTGGTCTGCAAATCTTTCAGGACGAGGAGAGCTTTCATTCGGCTGGCCGAGAAAATGGCCCATCAGTAATGAGAAATGGGTTGTACATTTTTAAAACACATCAAACCGGCAATTAGTTTCAAATATCTTTTTTTTTCATTTCAAGATTTTAAATTACATAAATTTTTATGCGTGGAGAATTTGTTGGATTTTATATTGATATACATTTATTTTTAAAACAGTTTGAATGTGAGTCGAAATTTCGGGATTAAAAGCAGTTCGAACTGCACCGAAATATGCAAAATTTCGTATAATTTTTTAACTGTTGCCACAATATGGGTTGTAATGCTAACAAAAAGAATATGGGCTCCAAGAAAAACCTTAAGAATTAGCAAATGGGCTGTAAATTATTAGAAATAATGGCAGATGGGTTGTATGCTGTTTTCCACAGATTTGAGGCTTTCCTAAAGAGAGGTTGATGCACAAGCACTGACTGTTGGATGTCCATCCAACGACCGTCGTGCTTCTTCAATCTCTGCTCTTCCTGCTCCAGCCGCTCAAACAAGCGCCGGTGGGACTGCCTGCACCCTCCTCCTTGTGGCCGGCTTTGCTACCGCGCAGGCCTCACCGCCCGACCGTTCTCCCATCGTTGGCCTAGCCATCCCTCTACTCACCCACACCTGCTGTTATTCTCCGGCGACGGCAGACGAACCAGTAAACCCTCATACAGTCATACTCCCCTCTGCGTGGGAAAAAACTACCGAGTCTTCCATGCCTCCATGTCGTCCCCTTCCTAGGCCTCGCCGTCGTCCATTGCCCTAGTGCTCTCGGTGCGGCGTGGTCAACGTGGTCAAGGAACAACTTCCATCGGACGTGGACTGTACGTGGAGAGGCTGACAGCTGGGTCCATGGCCGCAGCAAGGAAGTGCCTCCTTATTACGTGGAAAATAATGATTCCTCCACCTGACAGCTGGGACCCACCGGACGGTCCACTGTATTTCGTGAAAAAATGTTTCCCCCTGACTGCTGGACCCACCAGCTACATCTTCGCACGGAAGGAAGTGCGTCCGGGCAAAAAAAATGATTCGCCCCCTGACTGCTGGGACCCACCAGCTACATCTTCGCACGCAAGGAAGTGCCTGACAATCGGGACCCACCTGATTGAAGCGTACGTAGCATTGTCATTCTGGTCGCGAACGTGTACGTACATACTGGTCGATGTAAAGGCGCACACATGTCGTAGTAGAGACGTGCACGTAGCATGTACACGTACGTACAGCGGCCAGGGTGCAAGAAAGAAAATACGGCCACGTATGTGTACACACAGGCGGGGTCTCGAACGCCTACTCGCGCATACGTACGGCCAGGGCTCGTGTACATGGTTGTGTCGAAACGGAGAAACAGCGTCGTCGTCGTGTTCATGGGGAGGCAACGGAATGCGTCGTGTTCATGGGGAGGCAACGGAATGCGTCGTGTTCATGGGGAGGCAACGGAATGCGTCGTGTTCATCAGGAGGCAACGGAATGCGTCATGTTCATCGGAAGGCAACGGAACGTGTGGGAGCCAACCGGCTGGGTCAGAACGGAATGCGTGGTCGTGTTCATCGGGAGGGCTTGGACGGAACAGGCAATGGAAACAAGGCCTGGCGTACCGCACAACAGAGGAAACAGACCTCCTACATTTGGAACGGGGTCCTGACGATCGAGAGGGGTCTGGCGTACCGCAAAACGGAGGAAACGGACCTCCTACGGTCGAAACGGGGGTCATGTTCATCGGCAGAGGTGTGGCGTACTGCAAAATGGAGGAAACAGACTTGTGTTGGAGTGCTATGGTCGAAACGGGGGTCCTGTTCATCGGGAGGGGTGTGGCGTACCACAAAACAGGACTCCACAAGATACTATTCATCTCCACCGTCGACCCCCTCCAGCCTGCACAAGCTACTGTTCATCCATCGTCGACCTCCTCCAGCCTCCACCTGCGACTATTCATCCACGGGCTCCTGTTCATCCAGCCTCCACCGCGCGCTACTCCACCGGCTACTGTTCAACCAGCCCTCTCCACGGGCTCCTGTTCAACCACCCCTCCATGGGCTACTGTTCATCCTGCCCTCCACCGTCTACTGTTCATCCAGCCCTCCACGGGGTGGTCCTGTTCATCCAGCCCTCCACGGGGTCCTGTTCATCCAGCCCCAACCGGCTCGATCGATTGGGGTCCTGTTCATCCAGAGGCAACACCACGGGGTCCTGTTCATCCACCCCACCAGGAAATGTTCATCCAACCCCCCCCCCCCCACAATGCTCACTATTCATACAGAGGCAGCATCGATTGGCTTCAGTTAGCAGCAGTAGCGAAGGAATCGCTCGATCGGGTTCAGTTAACAGCCATCGATCGATCGCTGGGGTTCAGTAACGCGTAGCCTGCAGTGCAATCACTCGGGTTCAGTTAGAGCCAACGCCTCACACACACGCGCGTACGTGTACGAGAGAAGTGCGCATCGCTCGGCCCCCAACCTCCCACCGTAACCGGGAACTCCCCGAAATTTTCCTCGCCCTCGCTTCTACCACGGTTTTTTCCGTCATGGACGACCCAAAGAATGTCATGAAGTTGCGTCTCCGGCCCGCCCAGGACGAAAAGCCCATTTTCTGTCATGATTTTTTGTCATAGAAGTAGGAGCCCACCACATCTATGATGATACCGGGTTTTGTCACAATTATCGTCATAGAAGTGTCATATGTATGACAGAAAAAAAATCGTTCGGCCCAAAATGTCACGGATGTGTCCTTTTTTTGTAGTGCGCGTACATAACTACGCATTAAAAATACCGTGGGCATAGGTGGGGAGGGGGCACGTCTACGGCACGCCCCAAGACGCGGCTTAACCGCACTAGGGGCTTCCCGCTTTGTTGTTTTTCTCTCTTTCAGGACTTCAATCTCTCGAAACCCTGTACGGCAATATGATGGCCGAACACATGATGCAGCAACCAAGGGGGCAGAAAGCTACGTCGCATCATGGAACTCCCAGGTGGATTACGATAACGAGTGAAATACTTGCTTTAATACCATTCCTCAGCTTGCCCTTGGAGGGGACATGTCAAATAGTCCTACTTTTTTCTTATCGCACTACTTGTATCATTGTGCTCTGAATCATGTCTTGGGTAAATAGTTGGGTTTGCCCGGCTCCCATGTTTTGGTACCTTACATTCCGCTATATCGGCTAAGGTAGCACTGGGAGAACTACTGTGATTGTGCCCCGGTTCTGCTGGGCTAAGCACCTTAGTAGAGAAAGCTAAAACTGACTGTCATGATTAGGCGAGAGACTGGTCGCTGTTCGAGAGGTTTCGAGTCCCTAAAGACTTATGCCGCTTAGAGCGAGGAGTCGGCTTTGTCCAGCTTAAGGCGTGTATAGCGCCCCGAATTCGGCCTTCCGAATACTAGGGGCTTCACATCAATTTAAAATTATAGAATTCTATGGCTAAGTGAGAGTGATAAAGCATCATAGTATGATTGCCTTGTTCGTTGTGCTGAGCACCTCCATCGAAGGACCCAAATATGGGAACAAGAGTGCTCAGGTTTATCCCGAACACCCAAGCACTCGTGGCATGGGGGCAGAAGCCGACGACTAGCCATCTCTCAGATAAGATAAACAGCCGAACAGAAGGTAATATTTTAAATTCAAACAAGCGTTGCATAGCGCATATGAACAAGTTTTCATACCACAGGATCACACGGGCAAGTTCATTCAAATATTACATCTTTCGCACGCTCGTCCGCTACAAGACGGGCACCCTTCAAGACACCCTCAAATCTTGGGGTGGCAATGCTCCTTGCCCTGCGGTGGCCCCTCCTTCACCAGCTTCTCGGCGTCCATCTTGGTCCAGTGCACTTTGCACGGGAAAAAGCCCGGCGTGCACCTTCGATGCAGACGGACCGCTTGATGACTTCCAGCTGAGGGCAGGCATCCACAAGCCGCCTCACCAGGCCGAAGTAGCTGTTGGGAAGGGCTTCGCCAGGCCACATCCGGACTATAAAGCCCTTCATGGCCTGTTCGGCCGCCTTGTGCAGCTCGACCAGTTGCTTCAGCTGGTCGCTCACAGGCATCGGGTGTTTGGTCCCAGTATACTTAGACCAGAATAGCTTCTCCGTCGAGCTTCCCTCCTCGGCCTGGTAAAACTTTGCGGCATCCGACACGCTGCGGGTCAAATCTGCGAATGCTCCTGGAGAGCTTCGGATTCGGGTAAGTAACAAGTAATTTACTTTCACATGCTTGCTTTGCATATTGAATGCCTTACCCACCGCTATCTTCCTCATCGCCTCAATCTCCTGGAGGGCCTTGTGGGCTTCAGCCTTGGCATTTTTTGTGCTCTCAAGGGCCGCGCAAGCACATACTTTCGCGTCTTCGAGTCAAGCTCCAACGCCTTGTGCTTCGTCACAAGAGCTTGGAGCTCTTGCTGCACCTCGTCCACCCGCGCCTCTTGCTTCTCCCGCTCGGTGCGCTCCTTGGCCGCTTTGTCTTCAGCCTTGGACATCGCTTGCTTTAGGGTCGCCACCTCGGTCGTGGCCCCTGGCACATTCATGATGATCCTGTCATTTCGCAACCACATTTTCTTTTTATATATATAGATAAGGTATTACTTACCTTTGTTCTCCTCGAGTTCCCTCTTGGCAAGGCCGAGCTCCTTTTCGGACCCCTCGAGGTCCTGCTTCAGTGCGGCGACCTCCGCAGTCAGTGCAGCAGAGGCCAGCAGCAAAGCCTCCATACGCATACAGACTTACTTATATTAGACCCTGCATATTTTGTTTGATCCTCTATTTGGCTTTTCTTTGTGAACACCAAATAGAGAATCAGGGGCTACTGTCTATGCGGTAATATTTTTCCTACATTTTCAATACTTACCTCAAAGCATGTTAGAAGGCTGGCGCAGGCTTCAGTCAGTCTGCTCTTGGCGGACTGAACCTTCTTGATCACCGCACTCATAATAGTGCGGTGTTCTTCGTCGATGGAAGCCCCACGAAGCACTCCCAACAGGTAGTCCGGTGACTCTAGATGGACAGAGGTCACATGCACGGGCATCTTTCCCCTTTTGGAAGGGAGCCGCCTGCCCGAGTCCGGAACCACTGGAGATTCCGGTGCGGTGTTTGGCTGAGAGCCGAACTTGGAGCCCTCGAGAGCCTTGCTCCCCTTGCTCCTGGAGTCTGGAAGGTCGCCTTGAGGCGCCTCCAGGACTGTCTCCCCCCGGCTCGGTGCCCCTTGAGACAATACCTCGGCATTGTCCATAGGGCAAGGGGAGGTGGCGGTCGGAAGTGGATCGCTATCCATATCCGATGAATCCAAGGAGCCGTCCGACGAGGATACGTCGATACGGGCTTGGGCGGTCTGCATAATCATATTCGGCGTTAGGAGAAGCAGTGCGGCAAAGGTATGCTATGAGTTACTCTGGTATCTGAATACTTACGACTTCGCCAGGGGCTTGGCCCTGAGCAGCCACTCGTCTTCGCCTTCGGCGGCGGTGGAGCAGTCCGAAAGAAGAGTCCTTCCCTTCTTGGACCCTTCGGCCTCCCCCGTTGGGGCGGCCTTCCTTTTCTTGTCTCCCCCGGGTGGAGGGGGAGAATCTTCATCTTCCTCCTCGCCTTCATGGGAGGAGTGCGTCGCGGAGTTATCGGACGATGAGTCCTATATCACCTGGCGCTGGGAACTCTTTCGGGTTCCCTTGGCCATCTTCTTGGTCTTATCCGGCACCTCATAAAGAGTTGGAGTCAGCATCTCTGTCAGGAGAGAGTCCGTAGTGTCTTCGGGCAGAGGGACCGGGCAGTTAATCTGCTCTGATGTCTCCACCCAGTCCCGTCAAAGGCATGGGGGCTCAGATCCCGCACATATTTAAGCTATGGGAAGTAAATACCCTATGTACAGAACTTACTGAATGCGCAGGGCGCTTTGCGCTTAGCCCACGGTCCTCGGTAAGAGAAGGAGGGACCTCGGCACCCTTGAATAGCACCCTCTAGACGTCTTTGTGTGTCGTGTCGAAGAGCTCTCTTAGAGTCTGGTGCCGGGCCGGGTCGAACTCCCACAAGTTGAAATCCTGTTGTTGACACGGGAGGATCCGGCGGAAGAGCATGACCTGGACTATGTTGACAAGCTTAAGTTTCTTGCTTGTCATGTTTCGGATACACTTCCGGAGTCACTGATGAACCCCAGGACAGGCCCTTCTCCTTCCAGGAAGTGAGCCGCGTGGGGATTCCGGATCGAAACTCGGGGGCCCCCACCTAGTTGGTGTCGCGCGGCTTGGTGATGTAGAACCACCCCGATTGCCACCCCTTTACGATCTCCACGAAGGATCCCTCGAGCCATGCAACGTTGGGCAATTTTCCCACCATGGCTCCACCGCATTCTGCTTGTTGGCCGCCCACCACCTTCGGCTTGATATTTAAGGTCTTTAGCCACAGGCCGAAGTGGGGCTGGATGCGGAGGAAGGCCTCGCACACGATGATGAACGCCAAGATGTTGAGGATGAAGTTCGGGGCCAGATCATGAAAGTCCAGCCCATAATAGAACATGAGGTCATGGACAATTGGATGGAGGGGAAACCCCAGTCCGCGGACGAAGTGGGGGAGGTAGACCACCCTCTTGTGAGGTTCTGGGGTAGGGATGACCTGCCCCGCGGCTAGTAGCCGGTGCACGATATCCGCGGCTAAGTATCCGGCTCCGCGTAACTTTTTGATGTGCCCCTCCGTGACGGAGGAGGCCATCCACTTGCCTCCCGCTCTGGACATGTTTTGGAGAGAGTTGAGGAGGAAGATGCGGACTTGGGCGCTGGAGCTCGAGTGCACGAGAATGGATGAGCAAGGAGGAAGAAGGCGTGGGTAGAAAAAGGTGAGATCTTATCCCTTTATAAGGGCGGGCTAAACTATGCGCCCCACTTGCCTGGTAAAACTCGCTTATCCCCCAAGCGCCGTAATTGATGGCGCGGTTGGGTTACCCACGTCCGTATTGATGAGAATCCCGTAATAAGGGGAACACGATCTCTGCTCTGACAAGACGTGTCAAGAAATTGCCTCGGGTTATGTGTGGGGCTGGTTAAGGAAAAACGGTTCGAATAATTACCGGGCCAGGGCATGATGTCGTGCTACCAAAACGTGTCAACAGATTGGATTCGTGGAAATATTATTCTCTCTATGGTGGTATGTGGAACTTATTTTGCAGGGTCGGACACTATCCTTGTATTCAAATTCTTTCGTGGTGAATTCCAAGGAGGAACCCGCCTTGCAATGTCGAAGACAACACTGCGCGTCAGACTCATCGTCATTGAAGACTAGTTCAGGGGCTACTGAGGGAGTCCTGGATTAGGGGGTCTCCGGACAGCCGGACTATATCCTTTGGCCGGACTGTTGGACTATGAAGATACAAGATTAAAGACTTTGTCCCATGTCCGGATGGGACTCTACTTGGCGTGGAAGGCAAGCTAGGCAATACGGATATGTATATCTCCTCCTTTGTAACCGACCTTGTGTAACCCTAGCCCCCTCCGGTGTCTATATAAACCGGAGGATTTTAGTCCGTAGGACAACACACAATCATACCATAGGCTAGCTTCTAGGGTTTAGCCTCTCCGATCTCGTGGTAGATCAACTCTTGTACTACTCATATTATCAAGAATAATCAAGCAGGACGTAGGGTTTTACCTCCATCAAGAGGGCCCGAACCTGGGTAAAACATCATGTCCCCTGCCTCCTGTTACCATCCGCCTTAGACGCACAGTTCGGGACCCCCTACCCGAGATCCGCCGGTTTTGACACCAACACATGCACACACTTAGCATAATATCGGGACGAGAGGCACATAGATATAACAATGATCCAATCATAGAGCGATAAAACCTTTTGATCAACCAGTTTACCATCCTTAGTCAGATCAAGATGTCCACTAGTAGGTATGGGAGTTTTCATACCTTTTCTTTCTTGCATGTTGAACTTCTTGAATAAGTCCTTGGTGTACTTTGTTTGAGAAACAAAGGTGCCTTCCTTAGTTTGCTTGATTTGCAAACTAAAAAGAATTTGAGTTCACTCATCATAGACATCTCAAACTTCTCTGACATTAGCTTTCCAAACTTCTCAATAAAATGAGGGTTAGTCGAACCAAATATGATATCATCAACATAAATTTGGCATACAAATAATTCACCATTAACCCTTTTAGTAAAAAGAGTAGAATCTATCTTTCCAATCTCAAAGCCTTATTCAGTAAGGAACTTGGTCAAGCATTTATACCACGCTCTAGGAGCTTTTTTAAGACCATAAAGAGCTTTGTGAAGTTTGTAAACATGATCGGGTTTCTTAGGATTGACAAAGCCGGGAGGTTGTTTAACATAAACTTCCTCTTTAATTTCACCATTTAGAAAAGCACTTTTAATGTACATTTGGTATAAAGTGATATCATGGTGATTAGCATAGGCAAGCAAGATGCGGATGGACTCAAGTCTAGCAACGGGGGCATATGTCTCATCGTAGTCCATACCTTCGACTTGAGTGTAGCCTTGGGCGATGAGACGAGCTTTGTTGCAGATGACTTGACCATCTTCGTGTTTCTTGTTGCGAAACACCCATTTGGTACCAATGATGTTGTGGTTGTTGTCGGGCTTCTCAACCAATGTCCACACTTGATTTCTCTCAAAGTTGTGTAGCTCTTCATGCATGGCGTTTATCCAATACGGATCTTCCAATGCTTCTTCAACCTTCATAGGTTCAATACTAGAGATGAATGAATAATGTTCACAAAAATTAGCCAAACAAGATTTTGAGCGAGTGATTCTCCCGGTTTGGATATCATTGTAGATTTGCTCGACGGGATGGTCTCTAGCGACTCTTGCTCGAACTCGTGAGAGCTTTTGTTTTGCTTGGGGTGGAACATCTTCTTCATCATCTTGTCCTTCTTCATTGTTGACGTTGTCATTTCCTTGTCGTGGTGGAGAAGGAGGTTGATGAGGTTCATCTTGGTGTACTTCCTCGTTTTCTTCATCTTGGTGTGTCCCACTCATGGATGCTTCCATGTCGACTCTTGGTTCACCTTGTCGTGAGGTAGAAGCTTCCACTTGGACGCACGGGGTACTCTCCTTCACCTCCGTTGGACGGATCTTGCCAATAGATAAGTCTTGGATTGCTTCCGAAGGATCTTTATCCCCTACATCAATTGGAAATTGCTCTACTTGCAAGCCATTAGATTCATCAAACTTCACATCTACTGTCTCTTCAACCTTTCAGGTGAAATTGTTGTAGACACGGTAAGTGTGAGAGTTTGAGCCATAACCAAGTAGGAAACCTTCATGAGATTTAGGAGCAAATTTAGAATGACGATGCTTATCAAGAATGTAACACTTTGAGACAAATACTCGAAAGTATCCAACTTGGGGTTTGTTACTGGTGAGGAGCTCGTATGCCGTCTTGCCGAGTAGCTTGTGAAGATACAAGCGATTTGTTGCATGACAAGCTGTCTCAACGGCTTCCGCCCAAAAGTGCTTTGGAGTCTTGTACTCATCAAGCATCGTCCTCGCCATCTCAATAAGAGTTCGGTTCTTCCTCTCAACAACTCCATTTTGTTGAGGCGTGTACGTAGCCAAGAACTCGTGTGAAATCCCTTCTTCCTCAAGAAAGGTATCCACATTTGCGTTCTTGAACTCCGTTCCGTTATCGCTGTGAACCTTCTTGGTCTTCACTTCAAATTGATTTTGGGCCTTCCTAGCGAAGTTCTTGAAGATCTTTTGGACCTGCATTTATTATCAAGTAAGAACACCCACGTAAATCTTGAAAAATCATCAACTATAACTAGACCAAATGAGTTACCACCGAGACTCTTGTAGGCATTGGGACCAAAAAGATCCATATGAAGTAGCTCGAGCAGTCTTCTCGTGGTCATAATTTTCTTCACGGGCTGGCTTCCTCCAACTTATTTTCCTGCTTGACAAGCACTACAAAGTCTATCCTTGTCAAATATAACATCTTTTACTCCAAGGATATGATCACCTTTAATAAGCTTATCAAGATTTCGCATGCCCACATAACCTAACCTTCTATGCCACAACCAACCTTTCGAGGATTTAGCAATTAGGCAAGTTCTAGGTTGAGCCTTTTTAGTGAAATCAACAATCTAAAGATCACCTCTACGTGTACCGGTAAAGACCATTTTATGATTATCTCTATGAAACACTTGGCAGTCTACTTTAGTAAATAGGACATTGAAACCAAAGTCAGCAAGTCTAGATATGGAAAGTAAATTGTAGCCAAGAGATTCAACGAGCACAACATTTTGTATGGAGCTATCATGTGAGATGGCCACCTTACCAAGGCCAACCACCTTACCCTTTGAGTTATCACCAAAAGTGACATACTTTCGAGGGCCGTCATTTTCAGCAAGCTCACGAAACATATCTTTGTCTCCGGTCATATGATCGGTACACCCACTATCAAGAACCCATTCCTTTCCTCCGACCATGTAGCCACGAAGATTAGCCATAAGACCAAAGTGTCTCATTGCATCATCAAGATCATAGTCACTATCATCATCCTCATCGTAGTATCCATGTTCAACATCGTCATGTGGTGGATCAATTCCTAGAGAGAATGATTCAATAGAAGTATGACTGTAACAATGTTCATCTCTATGAATTCTAATGACTTCGGAAATGATATTGCTAATGATTCCAACATCTCCTTTGGCGCTCGTAAGATTTGTAAGCTCAAATAAACAGTCACCAAATTTGGGATCATTGGAACTCATCTTCCTCAAGGAAATAGACTTGTGAAGAACCTCATCTAAGTTTTTCAAGGAATAGTTTGGAAAACGTTCCTCAAGGAATCTCCATATGGTGTAGACACAATCAAGAGCAGGCAAGCTAGCAAGCAAGTTTCTAGGCAAACCTCTAGTGATTAAATACACAGTTCTAAGATTACGGATCATGTCAATGGACTCATCAAGAGTAGGATGCAAAGAATCAACATGTGGTGCACAAGGCCTAGTAATGTACTTATTCAAATGATATTTATTGAAAATCTCAAGCATCTCATTTTTCCACTCATGAAAGTACTCTCCATCAAGTATAGGCACTCTACGTCTAAGACTCCCCAACGTAGACTCGTCCATCTTCCTCCAAAGGTGTTTAAACCAAAGTAATGGAGACCAATGCTCTTGAAAGTGCGTTATATCGACTAGAGGGGAGGGGTGAATAGGCGATTTTTATGAACGTCTTCAAAACGTGGAAGTTATGAAGACAAACTATATAAATAAACCTATTACCCTGCAGCGGAAGGTAGACTACACTAGGCAAGCCATAGTCAAGTATTCAATAGAGTGAAAGCACAATGACTAATAGCAGCAATGTAGTATGGATCAGGTAGGAAGATATTGTGAAGCCACACAGAACACGCAGTCACTCAGTGAAGACAAAAGATAGTGTGAACATACAATGACTTCACAAGGAGTAACAGTAAGTAAGGGGAAGGGAAGATGAAACCAGTGACTCGCTAAAGACAATGATTTGTTGGACCAGTTCCAGTTGCTGTGACAACTGTACGTCTGGTTAGGGCGGCTAGGTATTTAAACCCTAGGACACACAGTCCCGGACACCCAGTCCTGAACATGCAGCTCAGGACACCCAGTCCTCACCGTATTCCCCTTGAGCTAAGGTCACACAGACCTCCCCAATCACTCTGGTAAGTCTTCAAGGTAGACTCCCAAACCTTCACAGACTTCGTTCACCGGCAATCCACAATGTCTCTTGGATGCTCAAAATGCGACACCTAACCGGCTGGAGGATGCACAATCCTTAAGTGTAATAAGTCTTCAGATCACACAGACAAGAAGACTTAAGTGATGCCTAATTCTCTTTGGCTCTGGGTGGTTAGGGCTTTATCCTCGCAAGGAATTCTCTCTCAAAGGCTTCGAGGTGGGTTGCTCTCAAACGACAAAAGTCGTACTCTGAATCTGAGCAGCCAACCGTTTATGGTTGTAGGGGGTGGGCTATTTATAGCCACTTGGCAACCCGACCTGATTTGTCCGAAATGACCCTGGGTCACTAAGGAACTGACACGTGTTCCAACGGTTAGATTTCAAACTCACACGGCAACTTTACTTGGGCTTCAAGCAAAGCTGACTTGCCCGACTCTGGACAAGATTCGCTCTCAAAGTCTTCACTCGAAGACATAGGTTTTGTTTAAGCATCACTTCAGTCATTCTGACTGGTTCTCTTGGACCCCACTTAATAGTACGGTGGTTCCTATGACTCAACACAGAAGAAAGAGAACTACGAAAGATCTAAGTCTTCGAGCTCCATAGGCTTCATGTGGTGTCTTCTCTTGTCATAGTCTTCAATGTGAATATCTTCATATACCACCTTTGACTTCAATGTCTTCATACATTTTTAGGGGTCATCTCTGGTAGGAAAACCGAATCAATGAGGGACTTCTACCTGTGTTATCCTGCAATTCTCACAAACACATTAGTCCCTCAGCTAGGTTTGTCGTCAATACTCCAAAACCAACTAGGGGTGGCACTAGATGCACTTACAATCTCCCCCTTTTTGGTGATTGATGACAAACTAGTTGAAGTTTTCAACGGGGAATATAATCTGTGAAATTGTAAAGGATAAGGAATTGTCTTCATAAGTTGAAAGGGCTCCCCCTGAAGATGTGCATATAAGTAATTTGCTTTTGGAATGCAAATGCACATGGCAGGTTGTACTTGTGGAGATCCACTTCAACTTAGGATGACAATCCACTATGCATGTGAAAGTATATGAAGATAATGACATGCATAATGGAAAATGGACGTCTGCAGAATGATCTAAGTGCGGAATTTATCGTCGCACATGCGGAATTTATCATCGCAACACAAGGTGGCAGATAAGTAGCAGACGACCATCGAGTTTAAGTGTTACAACTCAAAGAACCAAATGTAGCAAAACGAGAGTTGTAAGCACGAAGCAAAATATAAAGCACCCGCCCATATGGACCCGCTTGAAGACTATCAACCTCATATGCTTCTCCCCCTTTTGTCAGTAAGGACCAAAAAGGTTTGAAGACATAGAGCATCTACTCGTTCCCATGAGGAGTAGGTGAAGCAGCAGGGTCGTTTGTGACGCCCGGGTAATTAAACTACAGTAACCCTCTACTAAGGATGCCACGTCACCTCGGTTACTGTTGATAATCTCTCGTTAGTTCCAAAACCGATTCAAATTCAAATTCAAAATCAAGTAAACAATAAAAGTTTTCAAGTATTAAAACTAAAATGTTCGGAGTGAGCCAAATAATGCATAGGTAATTATGGTGGAGAAACCACACTTTTATAAAATGTTTAAATACTCTAAAATGAATATAACGGTAGCAAATACAATTATTTAAATGCTTTAAAAATAATAAACATTTTCAAAATTAAATTGTCATAAGTATTAAACTATTGTGGCAGTGGCATAAATTTGTTAAATCTATTTAGGTGCCACTTTGGTAATTTACTAAAGCTAAAATAAAAGGAAACTGAAAGAAAGCAAAAATAGCAAATAAAAATAAGAAGAGGGAAAGAACCCCCGCTTCCCCCACTGGGCCTCGACCCAGCCGGCCCAGTCGGCCACCCCACCAGGCCGGCCGAACCTGGCAAGGGCCAACCGGCCAGCCCACCACCGCTCCCTTATCCACCCCCACATCCCGAAACCCTAGCACCCACGACCGCACAACCCCCCACTCTCTCCCTCGTCCCTCTCCTCCCTTCCGCCTGATCTGGATCGTTGGGAGGGACCCGATCCCGCGCCGCCTTGCGACCTCGTCGCCGGCGCCACCCCGCCGCTGTCGCCTCCACCTTGCACCTCCCCCGAGCTCGCCTCGTCCTTCCATGCGCCCACCTCCGCGCGCCCCGCCGCTGATGATCGCCCTTGCCGCCCGTGTCGCCCCGCCGTCGCCTATCGCCTCCACGCCGTCGCCCCACATCCTCGTCGCCGGAGCCGCCTCGCCGGATCGCTTCTTCGTCCTCCTCGTTTTGGATCTGGGCGCCCCGACGCTGCTCGCCGTCCCAGGCACCACCTCGTCGACACCGCATCGCCACCCCCCTGGAGGACGACCTCGCCGGACCTCCCCGCCGGCCTGCCTCCTCCTCCCCACCGGCCTGCTTCCTCTCCGTCGTCGTCCCCGTCGACCACCCCGACCCCCGCTGCCCCCGTCCCTACGAATCACGGTGAGGCCCCATGCCTCTCCCTCGCCTCGCCGATGGCCCCGTGCTTCCCCCGGTGCTGGTCTCGGTGGCTGATGCTGCGGGTGTTCCCGTCGCTGTCCGCCCACGCCCGCCGTGGCCTACGACCACCACTTTCGCTCGCACTAGTCGCGCCCTTGGCGCCCCACCTCGCCTGGCCGCTCCTCCCATGCCTCCCCGTCTCGGGCACCGCGGCCACCGGCGCCCTGACACGCCGGGCTATGGCCTCTGCTTGTCAACGAGCGCCCACACCCACTAACCACCGCTCCGTTAGGCCCCCTTTGCCTATGACAGTGGGGCCCAGCCACAGAACATTTTCGTTAAAAATAAAAGAAAAGAAAAAGAAAAGAGAATAAAAAGAATAAAAATGTTAGGATTAATTAATTAATTAATTAATTAATTAACGAGTTAATTAAGTTAATTAATCCTGTTTAACTAATCTAATTAATATAAATTAGCCTAATCACTTAGTTAGTCTAATTAATCCGGTTTAGTTAACCTGAGTCTATGACTAGTGGGACCCACGTGTCAGCTTGACCAGTCAGCAGTCAGAGTTGACTGCTGATGTCATGCTGATGTCATAAATGCAATTTCAAATTAAAATAATCTTTTAATTCTAGAAAATTGATTAAACCTTTTAAAATTAATATAAAATAAACCATAGCTCGGATGGAAAAACTTTGTACATGAAAGTTGCTCAGAACGACGAGACGAACCCGGATACGCAGCCCGTTCGTCCACCACACACCTCTAACATACCAAACACGCAACTTTCCCCCTCTGGTTCATTAGTCCGAAAACGCGAAACACCGGGAATACTTTCCCGGATGTTTCCCCCCCTTCGTCGGTATCACCTACTACCGCGATTGGGCACACCTAGCATCGTTACTTGTCATGTCATGCATCGATATGCATTTGTTTGCATTGTATTCATTGTTTCTTCCCCCTCTTCTCTCCGGTAGACTACGAGACCGACGCTGCTGCTGCCCAGTTCGACTATGGAGTTGACGACCCCTCTCTCTTGCCAGAGCAACCAGGCAAGCCCCCCCCCCTTGATCACCAGATATCGCCTATTCTTCTCTATACTGCTTGCATTAGAGTAGTGTAGCATGTTACTGTTCGGTTACTCCTATTCTGTTGCATAGCCTGTCATTGTTGCTACAGTCATTGATACCCTACCCGCAATCCTAAATGCTTAGTATAGGATGCTAGTTTATCATCATTGACCCTACATTTTTGTCAGTATGCCTTGCTATACTATTGGGCCGTGATCACTCGGGAGGTGATCACGGGTATATATGATGCATACATACATACTATACAGATGGTGACTAAAGTCGGGTCAGCTCGATGAGTACCCGCAAGTGATTCTGATGAGGGGGCTGAAGGGACAGGTGGCTCCATCCCGGTAGAGGTGGGCTTGGGTTCCCGACGGCCCTCGACTGTTACTTTGTGGCGGAGCAACAGGGCAGGTTGAGACCACCTAGGAGACAGGTGGGCCTGGCCCTGTTCGGCGTTCGCGGATACTTAACACGCTTAACGAGATCTTGGTATTTGATCTGAGTTGGCTACGAGCTTATACGCACTAACCATCTACGCGGGAGTAGTTATGGGTATCCCGACGTCGTGGTATCAGCCGAAGCACTTCAGACGTCAGCGACGGAGCGGCGCGCGCCGAATTGGACTAGAACGCCACTAGGCTAGGTCTGCTTTCGGCCGCCCACGCAACGTGCAGGTGTGCTCAGGGCGATGGGCCCAGACCCCTGCGCGCTTAGGTTTAGACCGGCGTGCTGGCCTCTCTGTTGTGCCTAGGTGGGGCTGCGAAGTGTTGATCTTCCGCGGCCGGGCATGACCCAGGAAAGTGTGTCTGGCCAAATGGGATCAAGCGTGCTGGGTAAGTTGGTGCACCCCTGCAGGGAAGTTAATCTATTCGAATAGCCGTGATCTTCGGTAACAGGACGACTTGGAGTTGTACCTTGACCTTATGACAACTAGAACCAGATACTTAATAAAACACACCCTTCCAAGTTCCACAGACAACCCGGTGATCGCTTTTCTACAGGGCGACGAGGAGAGGATCACCGGGTAGGGTTATGCTATGCGATGCTTCTTGGAGTTGCTACTTGGAGTTGCTACATGGATATGCTACTTGGAGGACTTCAATCTACTCTCTTCTACATGCTGCAAGACGGAGGCTGCCAGAAGCATAGTCTTCGACAGGATTAGCTATCCCCCTTTTATTCTGGCATTCTGCAGTTCAGTCCACCGATATGGCCCTTTACACATATCCCCATGCATATGTAGTGTAGCTCCTTGCTTGTGAGTACTTTGGATGAGTACTCACGGTTGCTTTTCTCCCTCTTTTTCCCCTTTCCCTTCTACCTGGTTGTCGCAACCAGATGCTAGAGCCCTGGAGCCAGACGCCACCGTCGACGACGACTACTACACCGGAGGTGCCTACTACTATGTGCAGCCCGCTGACGACGACCAGGAGTAGTTTAGGAGGATCCCAGGCAGGAGGCCTGCGCCTCTTTCGATCTGTATCCCAGTTTGTGCTAGCCTTCTTAAGGCAAACTTGTTTAACTTATGTCTTTACTCAGATATTGTTGCTTCCGCTGACTCGTCTATGATCGAGCACTTGTATTCGAGCCCTCGAGGCCCCTGGCTTGTATTATGATGCTTGTATGACTTATTTTATTTTTAGAGTTGTGTTGTGATATCTTCCCGTGAGTCCCTGATCTTGATCGTACACGTTTGCGTGTATGATTGGTGTACGATTGAATCGGGGACGTCACATCGTTGGTGGTGTTTGGCGGTGCTGAAGATCTTGGAGCAGAGTCGAAGCGTGCTGAAGGAGGTGGCGGTGAAGTAGCATCGTCTTCATCCTCGATCACTCTGGCAGTCACAGTTGCAGCAGAGGAAGAGAACTCAGAGTCTTCAAGGGATGGAGTTCGTCGCGATACTGCGCTTCGAGGAGGTGTGGAGTCAAACTTGAATCGCTCAGTGAAGCCATCCTCTTGAAGATCATCTTCAGAACACATCAGCGTTAGCCCTTTCCATGTGCGGCAAGAGGTTTCATGGGCAACAAAAGCATTCTTGGTGGCAAGATTGTGAATGCAATTAACATCCACCAAGAGGCTTTGCATCTGACGCTTCAGCCAGTCATGATGCCTATCCTGTTTCTGATGAAGAGCCACAAGAAGCTCTCGGTCGTTGAGAACACTAGTGCGCTTCTTGGGTCGTGGAGCAGTTGTACTGTCAGTGGCTTCAGTGAGAGTAGGATGCGGTGCACGTGTAGTGCCAGCCAAAGGATACATATGAGTTACGGCTTCCACGCCTTCAACGTTCTGAGTGAAACTTTGATGCTCAGCATTCTGAAGACTGAGAGGTTCCTTAGCAGGCTCATGATAGATGGCTTCAATTGACATATCCACATCAGGCAGAAAAATCCTATGATTGCGAGCAGATGGCTGATATGAGATAGTGGAGTGAAGTTTGATTAGCCGCATGACCCATGGGGCGTAGAACTTCAAGCCAAACAGATCAGAGAGCCTGATGCAGCAAGTTGGCGAATGAAGAAGTCCTGTGCATTGAAGCATTTTCCATGAAGAATATAGAAGACCAAAGTCTTCATTGCACCTTCAAGCTTGGCATGTGGAGAGTGTCCTTTGATTGGCCAGAGAGTTCGCCTTATGATGTGATAAATGGTTCTTGGCAGATACTCAAGGTCTTCAACGAAGAACTCCGTGGGATAAGCAGCATCTTGGGGCAATGGCTTTATCATACTGAGCATCTGACTCATATTAGGTTCAGTCTTCTGAAAGATGCTCTCAATAGCTTCACTATGAAGCTGACAGCCATGCTCATAGAGATCGCCTGGAGTGGGCAAACCAGTAAGCTCAATGATGTCAAAGGCTTTGGCTTCATGATGAACATTTCCTGTCATCCACTCCAGGACCCAAGTCTTCGGATCTCTGCTATACCCGCGGATGTGAAGTGTGTCATAGAATTGGAGCAGCAACTCTTCATTCCAATGCTCTTGGTCAGTGATGAACGACAGCAATCCAACTTCTTTGAAGCAATCCAGAGCTTCTTCCAGACAGGGCAGACCAGCTATAGCTTCAATGTCAAGACGCTTGTGGGGGAAGATGCGACCTTGATTGTATAGAATGCAGGAGTAATAGCTTCGCTGCGGATAGCTCCAGAACCGATCAGATGATATCCTTTCCCTTGAGTAGGGGTTTCTGGAGCTATTGAAGAATGTGTTGTCTGCTCTGAAGCCATTGATATTGAAGGAGCCAGGTGCTGATGCAGGACCTGGGAACCTTGGCAATCTTGGGATTGGCTTCTGTACCTGAGGCCTGTGCTCAACATGATAGTCGAACTAGGGACCGGCAGCAGGCTCAGGAACAGAAGTGGTGGGATCAGTGGCTTCGCTGACTTCTGGTGCTTTTGTTGGTGATGGCTCCACATTAGCTTCAGCCATGACAGCGTCAGTGGCTTCAGTGGTGTTGGTGGTGGCAGCCTCAAGATTTTCAATCACGTTCTCCTTGAGAACTGCTTCTTGGTGGGACGGGGGAGCAGCAGCTTGTGGGACTTCTTCTTCATCGGCTGATGCAGCCGAAATGTCTTCAGCAGATTCAGCTTCAGACGCAGAGACTGGAGGCCTTGGTCCTTTGCAAAGCCTGCGCAACACACGCGACGCCTGTGTAGTTGGAGTTGGCTGGGCCTCAAAGTCTTCTTCCTCTTGTGGGTGATCAGCCCATGAAGCATCCTGAGCGATTGGCGTCAGAGGACGACCAATGCTGATGAGTTCGCTGTGCTCGAGCTGAGGAAGGACTGCACCATCTTCTACATGGTCATGGTGACCAATGTCTTCAGCAGCGATGAGATCAGCTGCTGGAAAGTCTTCAGCTTCATGAGCCTCTGTGAAAGCAGGCTCATGGATTGCCAGTTGGCATTCAGCGTCAGGACGAACCATAGTAATGGGTTCAACTATCAAAGGCTCTGTCGGAGCAGCCTGATCTTTCTTGGTCTTCCTCTTCTTCTTGGAGGGCGCAATAGGAAAGGCTTTAGGATGTTTCCTCTTCCTGGCTTCAACCTCAACAGTCCTCGTCTTCTTGAGCTCTGAAGCGGTTGACCGGCTTTTTGGCTTCGAGCCAGTCATTCTAGTTGGGAAGACAATGGGATCTGCTTCCTGCCTTGGTGCGTCAGGTTCAGCCATAGCGGGCTTCTTCATCTTCTTTGCTGCCATCTTGGGGTCGATGCCAGGACGCCCAAGGGCCTTGCGCTTCTCAGCCTCATTGTAGGCTAGCACACATCTGTCAGCCAGAACCTTCATCCGCTCACGCGAACCCTGAACTTCTGCACGTTTCTTTAGAAAGGCTTCCTTGAGCTCGTGCAGCATAATCTTGAAGTTCTTCACCTCTTGCACACTGAGCTTGGCCATATGCTTCTTGAACTGAGCCTTTTCATAGTCAATCTTTTGCTTCAGTTCAACAATGCGCTGGGCGATAACTAGTTCTGAAGCAATGACGCCATGGAAGGCGACACTGAGGCCAATGGGTAGCTGCAGATCTTCGAAGCTGATGTTTGGTGAGTCAAACCACTCATCAATGAAGTTGTGGATGATTGTCACATCAAAGAGAGGCAGATCATTGAAGATTTCTGCTTCTTCTTTGCTCTTGATGAGTTGCTCAAGAGCGTCATCTGCAAGATCTTCATCACTTGACAGATCAATGGCATCATTGCGTAGAATGGCAGCAGCTGTTAGCTCTTGGCCGGTGTGTGGCAGAGGCATCTTGACCTTCTGGGGCTTGGAGATGCGTGATAAATCTTCGGACTGCACACTGTCTTCAGGAGGTGCAGTTGCCAGTGGCTTCGCTTGTGAGATTTTTGGTGAAGGGGCAGGCTTTGAAGCTTTAGGCTTCTTCAACTTCTTTGGCTTCGGTGCTGCAGGCGCTTCATCTGATTCAGCGTCAGCTGCAGGCTCATTCACTGCAGTCCCTTGAACCAAGATATGGGTGATGAGGCCTTCAAGGTTGTAGAAAGGACCGATGACATTGGGTTCTGCATCTCGTGTGCCATCAGCCCTTGGAGCTGAGGGACCAGGGTTGAAGTCTAGTCCCAATGTCTTCTTGTTTTGCTTCGCTAAGTTCTGGGCAAACTGGAAGTTGTGCTTGAACAGAATGTCGTCACGACACCATAGTAGTGACGATGGGTGTGCATCAACAGGCTGTGGCCCACGGACCATGCAGGGATAGAAGCCTTGTTCAATGGCTTCATCTCTGGACCTGGGTTGAAGATTCTTGTATAGGATATCTCCCCACGGTCTCTTGATGGCATTTTTCTCAGCATATTCCTGGGTTACAAATCGGTATTTGAACCATTGTTCTGCCCAATGTCTTCGAATCCATTGGATTCGGGTCTTGCGCTGATTGTAATCCTCTTCAGGATCTGTCTTGTACAGTTCTGAGAGGTCATCTGGCAGATCTCTAGATGTTTCTCCACGACGCTTTCTGCCACCCTTCCTTGCTGATTTCTCTGAAGCCATGAACTTTAAACTGAAAGGCTTCAACACGTTCAAAGGCTTCAAAGATTTTCGCTTGCTGGACAAACAGGAACTTGTTTCGGGAGAATTTATATGATGCTGTAAGAATTCTGCAAATGAATGCAGACTATGAGAACCAAGGGATTCTCCCACGGACATGTACCTGTGACAGCATTAAGGTGCGAGGGAAGGGGAAGAGGTCATATGCATTCTCAGAAGATTTTGAATATAAATCAGTTTAGAAGACATTGACCTCATCGTGCGAAGACATTCACTCATAGATAAGTAGTTGGTTCCAGATTTGTACGAATCCAGAGATCAGTACAAGTGAGGAATCTAACTACTTTGTGAAGCATAAGTGAATATACTAGGCATGTTATGAGATGCAGTATGAGAGAGATCTAACTTGTGTGAATAGAAACTGCTTGTGGTAGAAAGTGACAAGGCCATAGGATCAACGGTGCCGTAAAAAGGAAGTTTTATTTACCACACTAAGAACTGCTAGACGGAGTGGAAGATGAGGCCGAGCAGTTCGATCTTCCGTGCCCTAACTTGGCAACGGAGGACACCTACGGCAACGGCGGAGAGGACGATGTCCGCGGTCAGCGTGAAGATGGCGTCGGAGAGGTTGCAGCAGCGAAGCGCTTTGTCGCCGGCGTTGTCGAGGGCTAGCGGTGGCGCTAGGGTTCGTGCGAGAGTGGAAGAAGAGATAATGACTATGGTGAGGCGTGTATTTATATGTACAGGACGACACTGCTGTTGGGGAACGTTGCAGAAAATTAAAATTTTTCCTACGGTTTCACCAAGATCCATCTATGAGTTCATCTAAGCAACGAGTCAAGGGAGTGAGTTTGCATCTACATACCACTTGTAGATCGAGTGCGGAAGCGTTCAAGGGGATGGTGATGATGGAGTCGTACTCGTCGTGATTCGGATCACCGATGACCAAGTGCTGAACGGACAGCACCTCCGTGTTCAACACACGTACGGGACGGACGACGTCTCCTCCGTCTTGATCCAGCAAGGAGGAAGGAGAGGTTGAGGAAGGCAGCTCCAACGGCAGCACGACGGCGTGGTGTAGTTGGTGCAGCAGTACTCCGACAGGGCTTCGCCAAGCACGTACGGAGGAGGAGAGGTGTTGGGGAGGGGAGGGGCTGCGCCTTCAATTGTGTGTTGCAGCCCTCCCCTCACCCCTCTATATATAGGAGGAGAGGGGCAAGGGGGCCGGCCCTCTAGGGGAAACCCTAGAGGGGGGCGACGGCCAAAGGGTGGGGGGCTTGCCCCCCAAGCAAGGGGGGTGCGCCCCCTTTAGGGTTTCCCCCCAAACCCTAGGCGCATGGGCCCAAGGGGAGGCGCGCCAAGCCCACTAGGGGCTGGCCGCTATCCCTACGCAGCCCAAGTGGCCCCCCGGGAGGGGTGGTCCCTCCCGGTGGACCCCCGGAACCTCTCCGGTGGTCCCGGTACAATACCGGTATGACCCCGAAACTTTCCGGTGTCCGTTTAACAACTTCCCATATATAAAACTTTACCTCCGGACCATTCCCGAACTCCTCGTGACGTCCGGGATCTCATCCGGGACTCCGAACAACTTTCGGTAATCACTTACAAGTCTTCCTAATAACCCTAGCGTCATCGAACCTTAAGTGTGTAGACCCTACGGGTTCGGGAGACATGCAGACATGACCGAGACTCTCTGGTCAATAACCAACAGCGGGATCTGGATACCCATGTTGGCTCCCACATCCTCCTCGATGATGTCATCGGATGAACCACGATGTCGAGGATTCGATCAAACCCCATATACAATTCCCTTTGTCAATCGATACGTTACTTGCCCGAGACCCGATCGTCGGTATCCCAATACCTTGTTCAGTCTCGTTACCGGCAAGTCACTTTACTCGTACCGTAATGCATGATCCCGTGATCAACCACTTGGTCACTTTGAGCTCATTATGATGATGCATTACCGAGTGGGCCCAGAGATACCTCTCCGTCATACGGAGTGACAAATCCCAGTCTCGATCCGTGTCAACCCAACAGACACTTTCGGAGATACCTGTAATGCACCTTTATAGTCACCCAGTTACGTTGTGACGTTTGGTACACCCAAAGCACTCCTACGGTATCCGGGAGTTACACGATCTCATGGTCTAAGGAAGAGATACTTGACATTGGAAAAGCTCTAGCAAACGAACTAACCGACCTTTGTGCTATGCTTAGGATTGGGTCTTGTCCATCACATCATTCTCCTAATGATGTGATCCCGTTATCAACGACATCCAATGTCCATAGCCAGGAAACCATGACTATCTATTGATCACAACGAGCTAGTCAACTAGAGGCTCACTAGGGACATATTGTGGTCTATGTACACGTGTATTACGATTTCCGGATAATACAGTTATAGCATGAATAAAAGACTATTATCATGAACAAAGAAATATAATAATAACACTTTTATTATTGCCTCTAGGGCATATTTCCAACAGTCTCCCACTTGCACTAGAGTCAATAATCTAGTTACATTGTGATGAATTGAACACCCATAGAGTTCTGGTGTTGATCATGTTTCGCTCGCGAGAGAGGTTTAGTCAACGGATCTGTGACATTCAAATCCGTATGTACTTTGCAAATTTCTATGTCTCCATCTTGAACATTTTCATGGATGGAGTTGAAACGACGCTTGATGTGCCTGGTCTTCCTGTGAAATCTGGGCTCCTTTGCAAGGGCAATAGCTCCAGTATTGTCACAGAAAAGTTTGATCGGCCCCGACGCATTGGGTATGACTCCTAGGTCGGTGATGAACTCCTTCACCCAAATAGCTTCATGCGCTGCCTCCGAGGCTGCCATGTACTCCGCTTCACATGTAGATCCCGCCACGACTCTCTGCTTGCAGCTGCACCAGCTTACTGCTCCACCATTCAACATATACACGTATCCGGTTTGTGACTTAGAGTCATCCAGATCTGTATCGAAGCTAGCATCGATGTAACCCTTTACGACGAGCTCTTCGTCACCTCCATAAACGAGAAACATGTCCTTTGTCCTTTTCAGGTACTTCAGGATATTCTTGACCGCTGTCCAGTGTTCCTTGCCGGGATTACTTTGGTATCTTCCTACCAAACTTACGGCAAGGTTTACATCAGGTCTGGTACACAGCATGGCATACATAATAGATCCTATGGCTGAAGCATAGGGGATGACGCTCATCTCTTCTTTATCTTTTGCCGTGGTCGGCCATTGAGCCGAGCTCAATCTCACACCTTGCAATACAGGCAAGAACCCCTTCTTAGACTGATCCATTTTGAACTTCTTCAAAATTTTATCAAGGTATGTGCTTTGTGAAAGACCTATGAGGCGTCTCGATCTATTTCTATAGATCTTGATGCCTAATATATAAGCAGCTTCTCCAAGTTCCTTCATTGAAAAACACTTATTCAAGTAGGCCTTAATGCTGTCCAAGAATTCTATATCATTTCCCATCAGGAGTATGTCATCTACATATAATATGAGAAATGCTACAGAGCTCCCACTCACTTTCTTGTAAACGCAGGCTTCTCCATAAGTCTGCATAAACCCAAACGCTTTGATCATCTCATCAAAGCGAATGTTCCAACTCCGAGATGCTTGCACCAGCCCATAAATGGATCGCTGGAGCTTGCATACTTTGTTAGCATTCTTAGGATCGACAAAACCCTCCGGCTGCATCATATACAGTTCTTCCTTAAGATGCCCGTTAAGGAATGCCGTTTTGACGTCCATCTGCCATATCTCATAATCATAGTATGCGGCAATTGCTAACATGATTCGGACGGACTTAAGCTTCGCTACGGGAGAGAAAGTCTCATCGTAGTCAATCCCTTGAACTTGCCGATAACCCTTAGCGACAAGTCGAGCTTTATAGATGGTGACATTACCATCCGCGTCCGTCTTCTTCTTAAAGATCCATTTGTTTTCTATCGCTCGCCGATCATCGGGCAAGTCAGTCAAAGTCCATACTTTGTTTTCATACATGGATTCTATCTCGGATTTCATGGCTTCTAGCCATTTGTTGGAATCTGGGCCCGCCATCGCTTCTTTATAGTTCGAAGGTTCACCGTTGTCTAACAACATGATTTCCAGGACAGGGTTGCCGTACCACTCTGGTGCGGAACGTGTCCTTGTGGACCTACAAAGTTCAGTAGCAACTTGATCCGAAGTACCTTGATCATCATCATTATTTTCCTCTTCAATTGGTGTAGGCATCACAGGAACATCTTCCTGAGATGCACTATTGTCCCGCTCAAGAGGTAGTACTTCATCGAGTTCTACTTTCCTCCCACTTACTTCTTTCGAGAGAAACTCTTTTTCCAGAAAGGATCCGTTCTTAGCGACAAAGATCTTGCCCTCGTATCTTAAGTAGAAGGTATACCCAATGGTTTCTTTAGGGTATCCTATGAAGACGCATTTTTCCGACTTGGGTTCGAGCTTTTCAGGTTGAAGTTTCTTGACATAAGCATCGCATCCCCAAACTTTTAGAAACGACAGCTTAGGTTTCTTCCCAAACCATAATTCATACGGTGTCGTCTCAACGGATTTAGACGGTGCCCTATTTAAAGTGAATGTAGCTGTCTCTAGAGCGTATCCCCAAAATGATAGTGGTAAATTGGTAAGAGACATCATAGACCGCACCATATCTAATAGAGTGCGATTACGATGTTCGGACACACCGTTACGCTGAGGTGTTCCAGGCGGCGTGAGTTGTGAAACGATTCCACATTTCCTTAAGTGTGTACCAAATTCGTGACTTAAGTATTCTCCTCCACGATCTGATCGTAGGAATTTTATCTTTCGGTCACGTTGATTCTCTACTTCATTCTGAAATTCCTTGAACTTTTCAAAGGTCTCAGACTTGTGTTTCATCAAGTAGACATACCCATATCTACTCAAGTCATCAGTGAGCGTGAGAACATAACGATATCATCCGCGAGCCTCAACACTCATTGGACCGCACACATCGGTATGTATGATTTCCAACAAGTTGGTTGCTCGCTCCATTGTTCCGGAGAACGGAGTCTTGGTCATCTTGCCCATGAGGCATGGTTCGCATGTGTCAAACGATTCATAATCGAGAGACTCTAAAAGTCCATCAGCATGGAGCTTCTTCATGCACTTGACACCAATGTGACCAAGGCGGCAGTGCCACAAGTATGTGGGACTATCGTTATCAACTTTACATCTTTTGGTATTCATGCTATGAATATGTGTAACACTACGTTCGAGATTCATTAAGAATAAACCATTGACCATCGGAGCATGACCATAGAACATATCTCTCATATAAATAGAACAACCATTATTCTCGGACTTAAATGAGTAGCCATCTCGTATTAAACGAGATCCAGATACAATGTTCATGCTCAAAGTTGGCACCAAGTAACAATTATTAAGGTTCAAAACTAATCCCGTAGGTAAATGTAGAGGTAGCGTGCCGACAGCGATCACATCGACTCTGGAACCATTCCCGACGCGCATCGTCACCTCGTCCTTCGCCAGTCTCCGCTTATTCCGCAGCTCCTGCTGTGAGTTACAAATATGAGCAACGGCACCGGTATCAAATACCCAGGAGTTACTATGAGTACTGGTAAGGTACAAATCAATTACATGTATATCGAATATACCTTTAGTGTTGCCGGCCTTCTTATCCGCTAAGTATTTGGGGCAGTTCCGCTTCCAGTGACCCTTCCCCTTGCAATAAAAGCACTTAGTCTCAGGCTTGGGTCCATTCTTTGACTTCTTCCCGGCAACTGGCTTGCCGGGCACGGCAACCTCTTTGCCGTCCTTCTTGAAGTTCTTCTTACCCTTGCCCTTCTTGAACTTAGTGGTCTTATTGACCATCAACACTTGATGTTCTTTCTTGATTTCAACCTCTGCTGACTTTAGCATAGAAAAAACTTCAGGAATGGTCTTTACCATCCCCTGCATATTGTAGTTCATCACAAAGCTCTTGTAGCTTGGTGGGAGCGACTGAAGGATTCTGTCAATGACTGCCTCATCAGGGAGGTTAATATTCAGCTGGGTCATACGGTTGTGCAACCCAGACATCTTGAGTATGTGCTCACTGACAGAACTATTTTCCTCCATCTTACAACTATAGAACTTGTCGGAGATGTCATATCTCTCGACCCGGGCGTGAGCTTGGAAAACTAGTTTCAACTCCTCGAACATCTCATATGCTCCGTGATGCTCAAAACGCTTTTGGAGCCCCGGTTCTAAGCTGTAAAGCATGCCGCACTGAACGAGGGAGTAATCATCAGCACGAGACTGCCAAGCATTCATAATGTCTTGGTTCTCTGGGACGGGAGCGTCACCTAGTGGTCCTTCTAGGACATATTGTTTCCTGGCAGCTATGAGGATGATCCTCAGGTTCTGGACCCAGTCCGTATAGTTGCTGCCATCATCTTTCAGCTTGGTTTTCTCTAGGAACGCGTTGAAGTTCATGTTGACATGTGCGTTGGCCATTTGATCTACAAGACATATTTGCAAAGGTTTTAGACTAAGTTCATGATAATTAAGTTCTAATCAAATTATGAACTCCCACTCAGATTAGACATCCCTCTAGTCATCTAAGTGTTACACGATCCGAGTCGACTAGCCCGTGTCCGATCATCACGTGAGACGGACTAGTCATCATCGGTGAACATTCTCATGTTGATCGTATCTTCCATACGACTCGTGTTCGACCTTTCGGTCTCCGTGTTCCGAGGCCATGTCTGTACATGCTAGGCTCGTCAAGTTAACCCTAAGTGTTTTGCTGTGTAAAACTGTCTTACACCCGTTGTATGTGAACGTAAGAATCCATCACACCCGATCATCACGTGGTGCTTAGAAGCGACGAACTTTAGCAACGGTGCACAGTTAGGAGAGAACACTTCTTGAAATTGTTGTAAGGGATCATCTTATTTACTACCGTCGTTCTAAGTAAACAAGATGCATAAAACATAATAAACATCACATGCAATTATATAAAGTACTGACATGATATGGCCAATATCATATAGCTCCTTTGATCTTCATCTTCGGGGCTCCATGATCATCTTGTCACCGGCATGACACCATGATCTCCATCATCATGATCTCCATCATCGTGTCTTCATGAAGTTGTCACGCCAACGACTACTTCTACTTCTATGACTAACGCGTTTAGCAATAAAGTAAAGTAGTTTACATGGCGTTCTTCAATGACACGCAAGTCATACAAAAATAAAGACAACTCCTATGGCTCCTGCCGGTTGTCATACTCATCGACATGCAAGTCGTGATTCCTATTACAAGAACATGATCTCATACATCACAATACATCATTCATCACAACTTCTGGCCATATCACATCACATGATCAATCGCTGCAAAAACAAGTTAGACGTCTTCTAATTGTTGTTGCATCTTTTACGTGGCTGCAATTGGGTTCTAGCAAGAACATTTTCTTACCTACGAATAACCACAACGTGATTTTGTCAACTTCTATTTACCCTTCATAAGGACCCTTTTCATCGAATCCGCTCCAACTAAAGTGGGAGAGACAGACACCCGCCAGCAACCTTATGCAACTAGTGCATGTCAATCGGTGGAACCGGTCTCATGTAAGCGTACGTGTAAGGTTGGTCCGGGCCGCTTCATCCCACAATGCCGCTGAAGCAAGATAAGACTAGTAGCGGCAAGCAAGTTGACAAGATCTACGCCCACAACAAAATTGTGTTCTACTCGTGCAAAGAGAACTACGCATAGACCTAGCTCATGATGCCACTGTTGGGGAACGTTGCAGAAAATTAAAATTTTTCCTACGGTTTCACCAAGATCCATCTATGAGTTCATCTAAGCAACGAGTCAAGGGAGTGAGTTTGCATCTACATACCACTTGTAGATCGAGTGCGGAAGCGTTCAAGGGGATGGTGATGATGGAGTCGTACTCGTCGTGATTCGGATCACCGATGACCAAGTGCTGAACGGACAGCACCTCTGTGTTCAACACACGTACGGGACGGACGACGTCTCCTCCGTCTTGATCCAGCAAGGAGGAAGGAGAGGTTGAGGAAGGCAGCTCCAACGGCAGCACGACGGCGTGGTGTAGTTGGTGCAGCAGTACTCCGACAGGGCTTCGCCAAGCACGTACGGAGGAGGAGAGGTGTTGGGGAGGGGACGGGCTGCGCCTTCAATTGTGTGTTGCAGCCCTCCCTCACCCCTCTATATATAGGAGGAGAGGGGCAAGGGGGCCGGCCCTTTAGGGGAAACCCTAGAGGGGGGCGGTGGCCAAAGGGTGGGGGGCTTGCCCCCCAACCAAGGGGGGTGCGCCCCCTTTAGGGTTTCCCCCCCAAACCCTAGGCGCATGGGCCCAAGGGGGGGGGGCGCCAAGCCCACTAGGGGCTGGCTTCTATCCTTACGCAGCCCAAGTGGCCCCCCGGGAGGGGTGGTCCCTCCCGGTGGACCCCCGGAACCTCTCCGGTGGTCCCGGTACAATACCGGTATGACCCCGAAACTTTCCGGTGTCCGTTTAACAACTTCCCATATATAAAACTTTACCTCCGGACCATTCCGGAACTCCTCGTGACGTCCGGGATCTCATCTGGGACTCCGAACAACTTTCGGTAATCACTTACAAGTCTTCATAATAACCCTAGCGTCATCGAACCTTAAGTGTGTAGACCCTACGGGTTCGGGAGACATGCAGACATGACCGAGACTCTCCGGTCAATAACCAACAGCGGGATCTGGATACCCATGTTGGCTCCCACATGCTCCTCGATGATGTCATCGGATGAACCACGATGTCGAGGATTCGATCAAACCCCATATACAATTCCCTTTGTCAATCGATACGTTACTTGCCCGAGACCCGATCGTCTGTATCCCAATACCTTGTTCAGTCTCGTTACCGGCAAGTCACTTTACTCGTACCGTAATGCATGATCCCGTGATCAACCACTTGGTCACTTTGAGCTCATTATGATGATGCATTACCGAGTGGGCCCAGAGATACCTCTCCGTCATACGGAGTGACAAATCCCAGTCTCGATCCGTGTCAACCCAACAGACACTTTCGGAGATACCTGTAATGCACCTTTATAGTCACCCAGTTACGTTGTGACGTTTGGTACACCCAAAGCACTCCTACGGTATCCGGGAGTTACACGATCTCATGGTCTAAGGAAGAGATACTTGACATTGGAAAAGCTCTAGCAAACGAACTAACCGACCTTTGTGCTATGCTTAGGATTGGGTCTTGTCCATCACATCATTCTCCTAATGATGTGATCCCGTTATCAACGACATCCAATGTCCATAGCCAGGAAACCATGACTATCTGTTGATCACAACGAGCTAGTCAACTAGAGGCTCACTAGGGACATATTGTGGTCTATGTATTCACACGTGTATTACGATTTCCGGATAATACAGTTATAGCATGAATAAAAGACTATTATCATGAACAAAGAAATATAATAATAACACTTTTATTATTGCCTCTAGGGCATATTTCCAACAACTGCGTTATTACACAGGTGCCCCTGGCGATTCGCATCTGAGGGGTACGTGGCCGTCATGTAGCATATCGGGGGTTGTTCCACGTCCCACACACGCCTGGATTGTCGGGTGGTCGTTCCCACTTCTCCGGGTTTCAGGTGAAGGAATGAGCATTGAAAACGGACTTAATGTTTGTCTCTGTATCTTCTGCTGACAAGGACGCAGAGAAGACATTCGACAGTTTCAATAGAATGCATATGATTTGGAGATGATAGAGTTTGAGATACAAAGCATAGAGAGGTTAGGGTCTGATCACATTCACTTAGTTCAAAAGATTCAACAAGAAGACATAGCTATAAGTGAATGCTGTAGAGGACAGAACACTAGTATATATATATGTATAATCAACATAGTGAAGATAATCATGAAGACATGTTGAGATTGAAGCCAAACCAAATGTGAAGACATAGCAAGGTAACGCCATGAGTGAAACACTTCAAAATAGAACATTTGGTGGTGGCGTTACCCACCGTATAGGAAGTATTAGACCCAAACACGGCGCACAATTATCGTGGCGCTCCGAAGTCAAATTCCACATTAATGTATTCACACTTAGAATGTATGTCTTCATTGATTGAAGATATACTTTACTTCGTGTGTTGCACATCTAAGTCATCAATATGCATAAGGGTTAGGATGTGTGCCTGATCACAGGACATTTGAGGATTCCAGGATATTTAGCTCACACCGTAACTTGCAAAATCTCTTCTCATCCAAAGGCTTGTTGAAGATATCTGCCAATTGCTCTTCAGTGTTGACGTGTATGATATCAATATCTTCCTTCACAACATGATCTCTGAGAAAGTGATGACGAATTTCAATGTGCTTTGTCTGCGAGTGCTGAACTGGGTTTTTGGCAATCTTGATGGAGCTTTCATTGTCGCAGTAGAGTGGCACTTGCTTCAAATGAATGCCATAGTCTTTGAGCGTTTGCTTCATCCACAGAAGCTAAGCGTAGCAAGATCCAGCAGCAATGTATTCAGATTCAGCAGTGGATAGAGATACACAGTTCTGCTTCTTTGAAGACCAACATACAAGTGATCGTCCCAGAAAGTGACATGTGCCTGATGTAGACTTGCGATCAACTTTGTCACCAGCATAATCAGCATCCGAGAATCCAACCAGATCATACTCTGAGCCCTTTGGATACCATAATCCTAGAGTTGGGGTGTGAGCCAAATATCGAAGAATTCGCTTCACAGCTAAGTGATGCGACTCCTTTGGTGCCGCTTGAAATCGAGCACACATGCAAACACTAAGCATAATATCTGGCCTAGATGCACATAGATAAAGTAAAGAACCAATCATGGAGCGGTATACCTTTTGATCGAACTCTTTACCATTGTCGTCAGGACCCAGATGATGCTTGGCTGGCATTGGTGTCGTGAAGCCTTTGCAGTCTTGCATACCGAACTTCTTCAGGCAATCTTTGAGATACTTCTCTTGAGATATGAAGATGTCGTTGCGTTGCTGTCGTATTTGAAGACCGAGAAAGAACTTCAGCTCTCCCATCATAGACATTTGATATTGCTCTTGCATCATATATCCAAACTCTTCACTGTACTTCTGATTGGTGCAGCCGAAGATAATGTCATCCACATATATTTGGCACACAAACAGTTCACCATCATATGTCTTCGTGAAGTGAGTGGGGTCGAGAGAACCAGGTATGAAGCCTTTGCTCTTCAGGAAGTATTTGAGTGTGTCATACCAGGCCCGAGGGGCTTGTTTGAGGCCATACAGTGCCTTGTTGAGCTTGTATACCATGTCAGGATGTTTTGGATCTTCAAAGCCAGGAGGTTGTGCAACATACACTTCTTCTTCAATCTTGCCATTGAGGAAGGCGCTCTTCACATCCATTTGATAAAGAAGTATGTTGTGATGATTTGCATAGGCCAGCAGTATGCATATGGCTTCAAGTCTAGCCACAGGAGCAAATGTTTCATCGAAGTCAATGCCTTCCACTTGAGTATATCCTTGAGCAACGAGACAAGCTTTGTTTCTGACAACTTGACCATGCTCATCTTGCTTGTTGTGGTATATCCATTTGGTGCCTATTATGTTGTGCTTCCGAGGATTGGGACGCTTGACCAGTTCCCATACATTATTCAGCTCAAACTGTTGAAGCTTGTCTTGCATAGCTTGAATCCATTCAGGTTCCATGAAGGCTTCTTCAACTTTCTTGGGTTCTGTTATTGAGACGAATGCGAAGTGCCCATAGAAATTTGCTAGCTGAGTTGCCCTTGAACGAGTGAGTGGACCGGGTGCATTGATGCTATCAATTATTCTTTCAATCTGCACTTCATTGGCAACGCGAGGATGTACAGGGCGAAGATTTTGCTCTTGCTGATCATTGTCGTTGTTAGAAGGAATGTCTTCAGGCTGAGCATTGTCTTCATGTTGATCAGGTGCTGAGATGATAAGTTCTTCTTCAGGATGAGCTTCAGAAGGTATAATTTCTCCAGTTCCCATTAGCTTGACTGATTCACTGAATGGAACTTCATCTAGCACATTTGGCAGTTGCTCTCTTTGTGAACCGTTGGTCTCATCGAACCGCACATCCACTGTTTCAACCACATTGTAATGAAAGAGATTGAAGACTCTGTAGGAGTGCGAATCCTTTCCATATCCAAGCATAAAACCCTCATGTGCTTTTGGTGAAAACTTTGAGGTGTGATGTGGGTCCTTGATCCAGCACCTGGCGCCAAATACTCTGAAGTAACTGACATTTGGCTTCTTGCCAGTAAGGAGCTCATAAGATGTCTTGTTCAGAAGCTTGTGAAGATAAACATGATTGATTGTATGGCATGCAGTATCAATGGCTTCAGGCCAGAATTTTCTTGGAGTCTTGTATTCATCTAGCATCGTTCTGGCCATCTCAATGAGTGTTCTGTTCTTGCGTTCGACGACCCCATTCTGCTGTGGCGTGTACGGGGCTGAGAATTCATGTGTGATGCCCAAGGTATCAAGATATGTATCAAGGCCAGTGTTCTTGAATTCAGTGCCATTGTCACTTCTGATATGCTTTATCTTGGCGCCATAGTTGTTCATTGCTCGATTGGCGAAGCGTCTGAAGACATCCTGCACTTCAGTCTTGTAAAGGATTATGTGCACCCAAGTATATCTAGAATAATCATCAACAATGACAAAGCCATAGAGACAAGCAGTAGTAGTAAGAGTTGAGTAATGAGTGGGACCGAAAAGATCCATGTGAAGCAGTTCGAAGGGTCGAGTAGTGGTCATGATTGTCTTCGAGGGATGTTTGGCCCTCGTCATCTTTCCTGCCTCACAGGCACCGCATAAGTGATATTTCTTGAACTTGACGCCCTCGATGCCTATGACATGCTTCTTCTTTGCTAGGGTGTGTAGGTTCCTCATGCCAGCATGCCCAAGCCTCCAATGCCAGAGCCAGCATTCTGAAGCTTTTGCGAGAAGACATACGGCAAGCTGTGGTCCTGCTGAGAAATCTACCACGTACAAATCATCTTTTCGATACCCTTCAAATACTAGAGACTTGTCAGATTCCATTAGAACAAGGCAACGATATTTTCCAAATATTACGATCATGTTTAAATCGCAAAGCATTGAGACAGACATTAAGTTGAAGCCAAGGGATTCAACAAGCATGACTTTATCCATGTGTTGATCCCTTGAGATTGCAACTCTACCTAGACCCAATACCTTACTTTTACCAGTGTCCGCAAATGTGATGTGGCTCTTGTCGGATGGACATAAGGTTGAGTCCATAAGAAGGCTTCTTTTGCCAGTCATGTGATTTGTACACCCACTATCAATAATCCATTCTGAAGACGCTGGTGTCGTACCCTACAGTGCAGTTAGGGGGATAGGCTTCACGAAGAGCATTGTGAAGCAAAAACATTTGACGAACCAGTGGGTTATGAAAGCTTAGATCCAGATTAGGACTAATAGGGAGAGTGGCAAGCGATTCAGGAATGAAGTACATAGTAAGACCATTCGGGCATTTGATCTTGCGCCCTACAAGATGTTTAAGGTCCCCAGCAATAGTGTCAGACGATTTTGGTTTTCTGCTGGAGACCTTTCCCTGCAAAAGAGAGTTAAGCTTTCTTAGCCACCCACATCTTCAAGGGTGGCTTAGAAGCAATAAGTCTAAGTGCAGCATCTGAGAACTTTGGCTATGGAGCCCTAGCAAACAGTCTTGCAGGCAGACAACAATACTCATAAGAATAAGTAGAATAGTTCTTGGTCTTATGAACATGGCGGTTTGATGAACCGCTCTCATATTCATATGCCTGAGTATGGTTTCCCTGCAAAACATTTGCGTTAGTGCGACTCAGGTGAGTCCTCTGTCTGTATTAAACCTTTGGACCGTATGAAGCCTTTGGTCTGAGGTTTGTCTTCTTCACGTGAGGTGTCATGCTGACATTCACAGGAAGATTCTCCAGACACCTTTTTGGAACCCAGATCTTCTTCATAGGTGGTCCATTCCTGCAGTTAGTACTAATGTACCTGGCAAACACTTCACCATTCTGATTCTTAAACAGTTTATAGTTTGCATCAAGGGATTCATCAATGATAATGGGGTTAGCACAAGTGAAGCCAGATAGATTGGATGGATTTGCTGAAGGTTCCTTTGCAGCAACCCATGTGGTTTTGGGGCACTGCTCAGGTTTCCAGTAAGAGCCATCAGCAATCATTTTCCTTACGAACCCAACACCCTCTTTCCTCGGGTTTCGGTTCAGAATCTGCTTTTTGAGGACATCACATAGTGTCTGATGCCCTTTAAGACTTTTGTACATCCTTGTTTCAAGCAATGTCTTCAACCTAGCATTCTCATCAGCAATAGCAGTGGTATCCTCAGCAGAGGGGGTTAGTTACCACATCAATAGTTGAAGATATTGCAACAGCAGTAGCAGTAGAACATTCAGCAACAGAAGTAGCATTATCACGCTCAATGCATTTAAGACATGGTGGTTCAAATCCTTCCTGAGCGGAACTGATCTGTTTGGCGCGAAGTGACTCGTTTTCCTTTTGAAGATCTTCATGAGCCGCTCTCAATTTCTCAAGATCTTGCTTCCTTTCAAGATAATCATAGGAAAGCTTTTCATGAGTTGTTGAGAGAGTTTCAAGACGACTTTCAAGTTCCTGATACTCAACGTGAAGATTTTTTATGTCTTCAATTAAGGATTCAGATCAAGTCATTTCAGCACCTAACAGATCATCGCTTCTGTCTAACAGTTTTTGAATATGTTCCATAGCTTTCTGTTGTTCAGTTGCAATTTTAGCAAGTGTTTTGTTGCTGGGTTTTGAACCACAATCAGAGTCATCGTCACTAGATGTTTGATAGTGAGTAGTGCGTGTGTTTACCTTGGCACCGCGTGCCATGAAGCAGTAGGTAGAAGCGGAGTAGTCCTTGTCATTTGCATCGGTGTCGGTGATGAAGTCATTGTCTTCAGTGTTGAAGATGGACTTGACAACGTATGCAGTAGCCAGACTTACGACGCCTGAATCGGACTCCTCCTCAGACTCCACCTCCGCCTCCTCAGAAGCGGACTCCTCCTCTGAATCCATTTCCATGCCAACAAACGCACATGCCTTGCCAGATGAGCTCTTCTTGTGTGATGAAGACTTTGAGGAAGACTTGGAAGAAGACTTTGAGTATTTCTTCTTCTTCTTGTCGTCAGAGTCATATTCCTTGCTCTTTTCTTCTTTTTGTTATCATTGTCCCACTGTGGACACTCAGAGATGAAGTGGCCAGGTTTCTTGCACTTGTGACATGTTTTGTTCTTGTAGTCGTGAGTAGAAGCTTCATCATTCCTTGAGCTTGATCGGGAAGACTTTCTGAAACCATTCTTCTTGGTGAATTTTTGGAACTTCTTCACAAGCATAGCAAGTTCCCTTCCAATGTCTTCAGGATCATCCGAACTGCTGTCAAATTCTTCTTTAGATGAGGAGACAGCTTTTGCATTCAAGGCACGAGTTCGCCCATAGTTTGGACCGTAGATATCTCTTTTCTCAAAAAGCTGAAACTCATGTGTGTTGAGCCTCTCAAGTATGTCAGACGGCTCGAGTGTCTTGAAATCAGGACGTTCTTGAATCATCAGGGCTAGGGTGTCAAACGAACTATCAAGTGATCTCAGTAGTGTCTTGACGACTTCATGTTTGGTGATCTCAGTAGCGCCGAGGGCTTGAAGCTCATTTGTGATGTCAGTGAGTCGATCAAATGTGAGCTGGACATTCTCATTGTCATTTCGCTTGAAGCGGTTGAAGAGGTTGCGAAGGACACTGATTCTCTGATCTCTCTGGGTTGAGACGCCTTCATTGACCTTGGAGAGCCACTCCCAGACTAGCTTAGATGTTTCCAAAGCACTCACACGGCCATACTGTCCTTTGGTCAGATGACCACAGATGATATTCTTGGCAGTAGAGTCCAGTTGAACGAACTTCTTGACATCAGCAGCAGTGACACCTTCTCCAGCCTTGGGAACGCCGTTCTTGACGACATACCCTAGGTCGACGTCAATGGCTTCAAGATGCATGTACATCTTATTCTTCTAGTAGGGATATTCAGTTCCATCGAAGATGGGGCACGCAGCGGAGACTTTAATTATCCCTGCAGTCGACATAGCTAAAACTCCAGGTGGTTAAACCGAATCACACAGAACAAGGGAGCACCTTGCTCTGATACCAATTGAAAGTGTGTTATATCGACTAGAGGGGGGGTGAATAGGCGATTTTTATGGAAGTCTTCAAAACGTGGAAATTATGAAGACAAACGATAGAAATAAACCTATTACCCTGCAGCGGAAGGTAGACTACACTAGGCAAGCCATAGTCAAGTATTCAATAGAGTGAAAGCACAATGACTAATAGCAGCAATGTAGTATGGATCAGGTAGTAAGATATTGTGAAGCCACACAGAACACGCAGTCACTCAGTGAAGACAAAAGATAGTGCGAACATACAATGACTTCACAAGGAGTAACAGTAAGTAAGGGGAAGGGAAGATGAAACCAGTGACTCGCTGAAGACAATGATTTGTTGGACCAGTTCCAGTTGCTGTGACAACTGTACGTCTGGTTAGGGCGGCTAGGTATTTAAACCTTAGGTCACACAGTCCCGGACACCCAGTCCTGAACACGCAGCGCATGACACCCGGTCCTCACCATATTCCCCTTGAGCTAAGGTCACACAAACCTCGCCCAATCACTCTGGTAAGTCTTCAAGGTAGACTCCCAAACCTTCACAGACTTCATTCACCGGCTATTCACAATGTCTCTTGGATGCTCAAAACGCGACGCCTAACCGGCTGGAGGATGCACAGTCCTCAAGTGTAATAAGTCTTCAGATCACACAGACAAGAAGACTTAAGTGATGCCTAATTCTCTTTGGCTCTGGGTGGTTAGGGCTTTATCCTCGCAAGGAATTCTCTCTCAAAGGCTTCGAGGTGGGTTGCTCTCAAACGACAAAAGCCGTACTCTGAATCTGAGCAGCCAACCATTTATGGTTGTAGGGTATGGGCTATTTATAGCCACTTGGCAACCCGACCTGATTTGTCCGAAATGACCCTGGGTCACTAAGGAACTGACACGTGTTCCAACGGTTAGATTTCAAACTCACACGGCAACTTTACTTGGGCTTCAAGCAAAGCTGACTTGCCCGACTCTGGACAAGATTCGCTCTCAAAGTCTTCACTCGAAGACATAGGTTTTGTTTAAGAATCACTTCAGTCATTCTGACTAGTTCTCTTGGACCCCACTTAACAGTACGGTGGTTCCTATGACTCAACACAGAAGAAAGAGAACTACGAAAGATCTAAGTCTTCGAGCTCCATAGGCTTCATGTGGTGTCTTCTCTTGTCATAGTCTTCAATGTGAATATCTTCATATACCACCTTTGACTTCAATGTCTTCATACATTTTTATGGGTCATCTCTAGTAGGAAAACCGAATCAATGAGGGACTTCTACCTGTGTTATCCTGCAATTCTCACAAACACATTAGTCCCTCATCTAGGTTTGTCGTCAATACTCCAAAACCAACTAGGGGTGGCACTAGATGCACTTACAGCTCTAATACCACTTGTAGGATCGATAAGAGGTGTCTAGAGGGGGGTGAATAGACTCTTAGCAAGGAAAGTTGCAGTTTTTAAATTCTTTAAGTTGAAGTGGAGTTTTAGCACAAGTTCAAACATTTGCAATACATATCAAGCAAGCATGACAAAAGTATATGATCAGCGGAAAGTAAATCATGCAAGTTGCAAGAACGTAAAGGGATGGGATTTGAGTGTGCAAGCGCAGTTGGAGACACGGAGATTTTTGACGTGGTTTCGATAGGTGGTGCTATCGTACATCCACGTTGATGGAGACTTCAACCCACGAAGGCTAATGGTTGCACGAGTCCATGGAGGGCTCCACCCATGAAGGGTCCACGAAGAAGCAACCTTGTCTATCCCACCATGGCCATCGCCCAGGAAGGACTTGCCTCTCTAGGGTAGATCTTCACAAAGTAGGCGATCTCCTTGCCCGTACAAACTCCTTGGTTCAACTACACAATCTTGACGGAGGCTCCCAAGTGACACCTAACCAATCTAGGAGACACCACTCTCCAAAAGGTAACAGACGGTGTGTTGATGATGAACTCCTTGCTCTTGTGCTTCAAATGATAGTCTCCCCAACACTCAACTCTCTCTCATAGGATAGGATTTGGTAGAATGATGATTTGAGTGGAAAGCAACTTGGGAAAGGCTAGAGATCAAGATTTATGTGGTAGGAATGGAATGTCTTGACCTCAACACAAGTGTAGGTGGTTCTCTCTCAGAAAACGTATGTTGAAAGTGTAGGCATGTTCTGATGGCTCTCTCTACAAATGAAGAGTGGGTGGAGGGGTATATATAGCCTCCACACAAAATCTAATCGTTACACACAAATCATCAAACTCGGTGGGACCGAATCATAAAACTCGGTCGGACCGATTTGATTCATAATGTGACCGTTAGGCATTTCGGTGGGACCGACATGATCAACTCGGTGGGACCGATGTGCTAGGGTTAAGGTAAAGCCTCATCTCGATTGGACCGATTACACAAACTCGGTGGGACCGATTTTGGTAATAAGCAAAACAGAGAGTTTGCCAATCAAACTCGGTGAGACCGATTGCATATTTCGGTGCGACCGAAATTAATGCAATAGGCAACAGAGAGTTTGCAAGCCCATCTCGGTGAGACCGAGATCCCATCGGTGAGACCAAATTTATTAGGGTTTCTGGCAGTGGCTATGTCAAGATAACTGGGTGGCGTCGGATAAGAAATTTTGGTAGGGCCGAGTTTGACTTTTGGTTTGAGACATATGTGGATTTGAGAAAGTAGTTGAGGGCTGTGGAGCATATCACTAAACACTTTGAGCAAGCAAGCCATTAAGCAACACCTCATCCCTTCTTAATAGTATTGGCTTTCCTATGGACTCAATGTGATCTTGGATCACTGAAACAGAAAAGGTAGAGTCCTGAGCTTCGAGCTTGAGTCAATCCTTTGTCCTTATCATCTCGAAAGGGTTCCAGATCCTCTAGTCCATGCCACTCCATTGTTGAACTTATCTGAAACAACGGCGTGCTCTCTGGGCTGCTCTCCACCACCACCAGCGGCGTGCTCGAGGTGCCCGCCGGGGGCTGGCCGTCCGCCGAGCCCTTCACCCTCTTCTCCACCCTCTGGGCCAGCGTCTCCCTGTCCCTGAGAGCATGAAGACAAATCAAGAAAAGTGGCACGGTCCAAAGGGACGGAGGTGACAAAAGTCAGGGCACTTACTCATCCTCCGCTTCTTCTTCTGCCGCCTTCATCTTCCTCCTCGGGCTAAGGGACCCGAGGTCGAAGAAGACCTCCATGTCGTCGCATGCGGGAGGAGGGGAAACAGGTGGAGTAGGGGGACTCTTGTACGGAGAAGGGGCAGCTGCTTTCTTCTTCGTCACAGCGAGCTTCACCGCCTTCCCCGCCGCCGTGGCCCTTGTCTGATGCATGGGCACCTCCAGAGTTTGTTGCGGCTGTGCGGCCCTACCGGACCGGACCGGCTCTCTGGAGACGGCCCACCGCAGGACATGCCCTCTCCCCGTGGCTGGGGGGTGGGGTCGACAGCTTCAGCCTCCTCCTCGGACGGCTCATTGTCGTCATCATCAATGAGAGGGGCTCCGGTGCCGGCGCTGCTGGCCTTCCCAGTGGATTCCGCCCACTGGGCAAGCTCCTTCTCCTTCGCGGCTGTCGCAGCCTCGTCCTCCACGCCGCCAGCGCTGACGGCCTCCCTGGTGAACTCCGCCTCCGCCGCCCTGGCGGTGATGTAGTCCAACTCCGCCTGGGTGGTGTCCTGGACGAGCAGCGGCTCAGCACGGACATACCCCTCCACCAAGGTGTCGAAGAACTCCTGCACCTTTTCCTCCTCTGGCTGGGCCCAATTCGGGTTGAGGCCGTGCGCGTTGAAGTCCGGCATCATGGCAATGATGTCGGACTGGCGAGAATTGTTGCTCAGCGGGACTACCCCCGCCGGCAACCCAAACAAGGGCCCCTTGGTGACCATGCCGGCCTTCACGGCCTTGTCGGACCTCTCGGCTCTGCCGTCGCAGCTCACGTTGAGTTGAAAGAGCCGCGAGCAGAAGTGAGCATGCGCCAACACTGTGAAGTTGTGGTTCAGGCCAAGGCGGAGCCGCATGATGTCGGCCGCGTTGCTGAAAAGCCAAGCCGGCCTCCCCTTGTTGTGTAGAGGAGCGATGCGGCAGCAGATGAAATCTGCCCCATCATCTCCGGGGTGAGCCCGGCAGTGGCAAGGCGGTGGATCTTGGTGGTCACGACTGTATCCTGGGCATCGACGTCGCTCCAGTCATCTCTGTGATCCAGCGGCGCCTGGCGAACCTGGGAGAACTCATGTGGGTCCTCCTCCTCAATCCAGCACCACCGGCTCCGCCACTCCTCCCACCTCTCCTTCTGGGCACCCTCTAGATACGTCCCCCTCTCCAGGGCCCTTGGGATCCAAGTGACGCAACCAGAGCTGGCACCTCCCCTCTGGATCTGAGGGTAAAAGTAGTGGTGGAAGAGCGCTGTGCTGGGGAGCACTCCGGAAAAGCCCTCACAGAGATGGGTGAAAAGAGCCATACATGCCATGGCATTTGGAATAAAATCCAGAAGGTGAAAGCCGTAGGTGTGCATGATGTCGTTGAAGAAATCGGAGAAAGGGGGCTGAGGACGCAAGAAAAATAGTCGACGAAGAATGGGTACCGATTCAGGGCGGCCTTGGCGCAATCCGCAGGGATGACACGTGTGGCCAGGTGCCCCGTCTTATCTCCCCCCGTCTTGACCCCCCACAGCGGCTTGAAGTTGACCCGAAGGTGGACCGCGTTGACCGTCGAGGGAAAATAAGCGCGCTACGTCCGCCGCGCCGTCGACTCATTCTCCGGTGGCTTTGTCCCTCCGGCGTCCTTGGCCGCTCCCTTGCCCTTGCCAGTCTTGGGTGCCATGGCGGCTGCGAAAGGTGGAGGGGGAAGGGCAGTGAAAACGCGGTGGCGGCGAGCGAGAGTGGGGGCTTGAGAAGGAAGAAGGAAGGAACGGTGATTCCAAGATTGGAGAAGACACAGGGGGTAAATGAGCAGCGCGCCTGTGGTCGTTCCTTTTTACGGGGAAGGCACATGCCACCTCTTTACCACGATGTGACGCATGCATGCGGAAACCGCCCCACGCACGACCCCCACGTCATGCATGACCCTCCACGTCGCGCGTTCAACACGGGTCGTGGGGAAGCGCAGCGGACGGGAAATTACTGCCGTAAAAATCCGCCCCACCTGCCCGCGCACCGTTTTGGGCCTAGCCCAACAACGCGTCGCGCTTATGTGTGGCCCAGGCCCGGGGGCTCCTCTCGGTGTACAAAAGTAGGGACTCTCCTTTTGCATCCCTTAGCTTGTGCACGGGCAGTCAGAGCCGCGCCCACAGCCACACTAAGCAGGGCAGGGGAGGGATGCCGGAGCAATGCCAAGGCTAGAAACACTGAAGAACAAAGGGGAAAGATGGACTCCCCCGGCAAGACCCTTGCCGAGGCGACCTTCGCAGCCCCGACAAGAGCCTTGCCAGGGCAACTTGCCCAACACCAGCAGAGCAAGCCGCCCTTGAGCCTAGGAGTTCCAGACACCACCAACAACTACATTGAAACCAAGGCTCGGGAGGCTCCTCTGTGGTGACATGGAGATCTTTGTCAAGATCAGGAACACACAAGATCAGATGAGGACCAGAAGACGATGACCCCCTGCGAGACCCTTGCCGGGGACGACAGCGACGCCACGACAAGACCCTTCCGAGGACACCAGCAGGGCCGCAGCCAGGCCCACATCTACCAAAGCTCCACCCCCGTCCCCAAGCAGCTGCTAGCTCAACCAGCTGGGCAGGCACCTAAGTGGCGATGAGCGGCCTCTACACCGACCGAGCAAGCACCTCCATGGTGGCATGCAAGTCTTCCTGAAGGCTCCACCACTGCGCCAGCCCAGCAGCCAGCCAACGGGGCGCCATGACGCCTCGTCAGCTCAGACGCGCGTCGAAGCCAGGCGTGGTGGCGACAGCTGGGACGTGCTTCCTTGCCGTCCCTGATAAAGTGAGAGGGGCACGTCGGCAACGCATTAAATGCGTTTGTCCAACGGTGCCAGAGGATAGGGTCATCCACTGTACACCTTTCCACCTCCTGTGTGCCACTGTGGCAACCTTTTTTTCTTATAGAAGGAGGCCCGAGGTGACCAGGAGGGGGATTCAGATCTTTTGGGCAAAGTTGCACCCTGTAGCTAGCTCAAGAACACAAGAACACTCTCAATATGTCATAGCCCCAGTTCAGCCCTTGCTTGACTTTGCTTGTTCATCATGCCATCATGTTTAAATTCCAAAGAAATTTGAAATGGGGATTGCCTAAACCCCTAGCATCAAAGGAATTCACTAGGTTCACCTAAAATATTTTCAGTAAATCCAAATGGCTTTCAAAAATGTTCATCATTTATGGAAAATGTTGTAAACAATACCAGAGGTGATGCACATTTTTCCATGACATATTTGGGCTCTGAATTAAATCATACCTTATTTGCATTTGGGCATTTAAATATTATATATTATTCTAAATGTCCAAATATTCATGAACTGAAATGTTTGCTGTTGGAAATAATCCAAACAGTGGCCATAAGAAGTATCATGATTTTTGAAAATGCTCTGGCATTTTTAATAAAGTCAAAACAAACAGACAGAAAATAGAAAACAGAAATAAAAGAGAGAGAGACTTACCTGGGCACTTACCTGGCAGCCCAACTAGCCCAGCTCACTGGCCCAGCCCACCAGGCCCGTTGCCAGTCATCCCCTAGCTCCTGCCAGGAGGACGACGCCGTGTCGCCCGCGCACGCACCTGAGGATTCCACCTCCTGCTTCGTGCTAGTGGCCTCCCCTTCGAGCCTATCCGCGCCTGGAGACGCCCGCGACCCCCTGGACCCTCCCACTCACTCTCTCGATCTCCTCCCCTCTCTCCCGAAACCCCTGCCCCTCCTCTGCTCTCTTCCCGCAACACCACCATCGCCACCGCTCGCTGTTGCCGCGGCCGGAGCCACCTCCTCGCCCTCCACCCGAGTCCAGAAGCTCCGTCTCGTCTACCTCGTCCTCTCCGTCGACTCATGCGACACCGGGTGCCTCGAAGCTCCGCCCCGACGCCTTCTTCTTCCTCGGTCCGCCGAGATCGCCGGCGACCGTGTGCCCTCCTCGACGCGTCCTCGAGCCCACACACCCTCTTCGCCGCCTCCCTGTGAGCTAGTACGCCTCCTCCTGTGCTCGCCCCCTCTGTTTCTGTCCGCTAACCGCCGCCCCGCCATGGCCGAATCTCACTTCCGCTCGAGCTCGTCGCCGACGTTTCTCCGGCGACCTGTTGGTCACACGACTGTGTCCAATGGATTTGTGAGAACCCGTAGAGCCCATAGCTGCAAACCGCTGGCCATTCCGCGCACTGTGGCATCGAGTTCGTCGACGCCCGAGCTCCGGCCGCTGCCGTTCCGGTCGCCGCCGTTGATCCTAGCCACCGCAGCTCCGGCCACCACCACTGGTCGAAGCAGCTCGCTCCCAGGAGCACGTAGGAGCAAACCCCACCTCAAACCATGGGCTGTAGCGGAGTTCCGACGATCTCCGCCGCACGAAATGCTTGTCGCTGGTGAAACTCTGAGGACTGCTGACGTGGACGTCATTAGGTGCTAACCCAACCAGTTAATCACCCTAACAGCCACTGACAGCGGGCCCTACCACAGGGTCAAACCCAGTCAACATTGGGTTTGACCGGGGTTAGTCCCTGTGTCAATGACACGCCGGTCCCACCAGTCAGGTTTGACCTAGACCTGGTGTGTTGACCTACTGATGTCACACTGATGTCATGCCGACGCAATAAGCTATTTTCTGGATTTAATTTAATTCAGGAAATTCTAGAAAATGTTTAAAACTTCAAAAATTCATAGAAAATCAACCGTAGCTCAGAATGAAATGATTTATATATGAAAAATTATCAGAAAAATTCAAGGAATCTATTTATGGCATTTTCATGCATGTTAGAACAACTTATGGCTGCTGTTTAGGCAAATTCATATAAATGGAATTTAAACTCTCACATATGGAGTTTGAATTTGAACCTATGGTTCAAACCAACTCCATTTAACATGTTGCTAGTTGCATTAGCTCAAACGACAGCATATTGACATGTCATGATCATGCATCATATTGTGCGTTGCATTGATTGTGTTTCTTTCTCTGTTGCCGGTATTTGTCCCCTCTCGATAGACATGGTTTCGACGATGAGATCGATGACACCGATGAAGAACTATATTATCTTCAGGAGTGCCAGGAAAGCAAAAACCCCTTGTTCATTCCGATACAATCCCACTCTCTCGCTCCTGCTCTCTTTTACTGCATTAGGACAACAACGATTCAACTGTTACTTGCTGCGGTAGTTGAACCCCTTATCCTCTGCATGACCTGTCATTGCCACAGTAAATAGATGAAACCCACTAGCATGAGTAGGAGTTGTTTGAGCCCTGATGTGCCTACTCATTCATGCTTGTTTGTCATGCCTGCTATTGCATAGAGTTGTGTCAGGTCTGATTCATCGGGGATGAATCGGAGGTGTGTGAACATGTCCTACTGTGTGAGCTAAGTGTGTGAACATGATTTGGTAAAGGTAGCGGTGAGAGGCCATGTAGGAGTACATGGTGGGTTGTCTCATTGAAACCGTTCTTAGGAACTGAGTTCCGTGTTTGTGATCCATGAAACAATTACTACCACGCATTGGGCCCGAAACCAATGGACCCTCTCGGATTCTTGATCACCCTTGTCCTCTGTCCAGGATTGCAACTAGTTTCTCGTGTTTATAGGATATGTGTTGGCGGCCATGCGTAGCACTGACCCTAGGGGTGGGCTATGATGCGGTAGATACACCATGGTCGGGCATGCCGAGCGCCTGTTTGGTGTCTCAGAACCCTGTACACATCGTCCGGGGCCGTATGTGGAAACCTCGGCTGGACTCCCTGCGGATAGAACCTAGATAGGCGATAAACCTGGACTAGAGACTTGAATGTTTAGGTAGGCCGTGGCCGACACCCTCGTTGGGCTTCCGCTTGAAGGTTGCCGAGTACATGTCGTGTAAACGACGGTAAGTGGTGAGAGCGTGTGTGAAGAAGTACACCCCTGCAGGGTTAACATGATCTATTCAAATAGTCGTGTCCGCGGTAATGGACTTCTGGGTTGCCTATAACAGTTCATACACAAGTGAAAGTGGATACTCTAAAACTGCGCAAGATAAGTGTGAGTGCTATGGATGGCCTTCTCGTAGGGAGACGGGAGCGGATCCATAGTGGTGTATTGAATGGTGAATATGTGGACTCGTGTGCGCCACCTCAAAAGAGTTGCTTGCAGTCGTAGTTTCAGGTTAGCCACTGAGTCAAAGATGGCTTGCTGCAGTTAAACTCCACCACCCCCCTTGTTGATACCGATGCATATGTAGCTAGTTCTGATGTAATTTATGTTTTGCAGAGAGACTTCAGTCTCGCTAGTAGTTCCGCGTGGACTTCGACGTTTAGCTTGATACCTCAGCTATGATCTTGTGCCCTCGGCAGGATCTGGTAGATAGTCAGGCTTCTTAGCCTTTTTCATTTGTAGATGTCTGTACTCAGACATGTTAAGCTTCCGCATGTGCTTGATTTGTATGCTATGATTGTTGGGTCATGAGACCCATGTTTGTAATATCTCGCTCCTCGGAGCCTAATGAATAAATACTTGAGTTGTAGAGTTATGTTGTGATGCCATGTTGTATTTACACATATCGAGCATATTGTGTGTATGATTGAAATGCTTGGTATGTGTGGGATCCGACAATCTAGTTGTTTATCCTTGGCAGCCTCTCTTATGGGGAAATGTAGTCTAGTGCTTCCATGAGCCATAGTAGTCCGCTACAGCCTGGTTCACCGGAGTCCTGTTAGCCCAGCACTACTGCTCAGGACACTTGACTGGCCGGCATGTGTTTCACTTCGTTCCTGTGTCTGTCCCTTCGGGGAAATGTCACGCGGTGACATCCGGAGTCCTGCCTAGCCTGCTACAGCCCGGGTTCCCGGAGTCCTGTTAGCCCAGTGCTACAGCCCGGATTCACACGCTGCTGACCGACATGCTCGATGTGATTCATGTATGCCTGTCCCCATAGGTTAGTGCCGCTTTGGGTTCACGACTAGCCATGTCGGCCCAGGTTCTCTGTCATATCGATGCTAGCGACACTATCATATACGTGAGCCAAAAGGCGCAAACCTTGGTAAGGCGACACCCGTGGGGATACCGTGCGTGAGGCTGCAATGTGATATGAGGTGTTACCAGCTAGATCGATGTGACTTGGAATCGGGGTCCTGACAGCTTTGGTATCAGAGCCTGACTGCCTATAGGATTACCAAGGCAAACTGGTCAAAGTTGAGTCTAGAAATGCTTTAGTTATGTAAGGGAATTGATTGTGGGATGGAACATACGACTCTTTTTACTCCTTTACCTTATGTCCTTCTGATCCGAGTCAACCTCTTCTTTTCTACGGGGATTAAGAACTAGGCCTTCTCATCTATCTATCAGGATGACGTGTTACTAAACCGCAGTTGCCTAGGATTGTCGAGTTTAAGCCCGAGTTCGGTTCCTACTACTTTTGTGTGTTGGCAGTTCATCTCAGAACTTTGATATTGTGATGTTAAGTGGTTATGCCACCATTTTGCAGGATGTCTCAAATCATTTTGAGCATTTACAGCCGTTATGCTGTCCGAGTCATCCCAGGTTTCTAAATAGTCTGATGCATTTGCAAATCGCTTCTTTCTGTTCCTGATGTTCCTTTGGGCCAGTTCAACCACACTAATCTGTGAGTTGAGGTACTCTATTGCCTCGACATATATGTTGGAGATATTATTATGTCCCTAGGTGTTTTAGGGAGTCACCTAGTAATCTAGCAATGCTTTGTGTTCCCGGTGTGATGATTCTGGCCACCATTCTCGAAAGCATCCCGTGATGCCACTTAGTAGTAGGCATTCTACTCATGGGTTTTGAACCCGAGGTTCACCTATTTCATGTTGTTAGTATTTGCTAGTTCCCTCAAGATATTAGTAACCCTGTGATAGTCCTCGAGGTCTGTGGTATATCCTTCTTCCAATACCATGAACCAATATGGCAAAAGCCTTTGAACCAAAAGATCACAATAAGAGTGCTCTTAATGGGTTCTCCATTCAAGAATTGTGAATTTGCCAGTCCTACTTTTCTGCATGGGGTATCCGGAAGAAACCTATTGAACTTCATTCGACATGCTAAACCATGCATCCACAACTCAGAAAATCATATGTTCTTTGGGGTTGTCCCTCTTTAGTTATTTCCTGGCCCTCGTCTATCAATTGATAGTCAAGAGTATGTGTGCATTCGTTCGTCGATGCCTAATTATTCTTGTGGTCTGTCAAGCCATTCTATTTTGGAATGACTAGGAGAAACAAACTATAGCACCTCATCCATATCTAGGATTGGGTCAAAGTAGTTATGTCCCGCAGATCAAAATGCCAATCCATCTTTTGTTTTGTTCTACCTTGGAGTGTTGCCCTCTTTATGTCAGGAATATCATAGGAATTGCACCACCTCCTATGAACTCTTGATATAGTGATACTTCTCGCCATGATCGTTCATTGCTAGGTCTCCGTGTTATTGTAACCAGAATACCGACAAGTGAATCGTGGTGTGTGAAATCAATACTCCTAGCAACTCCGTTGCTTGGTAGTTAATGGACAATATTCTCATTCTTAGCGTGTTGGTTATTGAATCATCATTCGAAGATAGATTGCGCTACCTAGTCCTTATTTCTAGTGCACTCTTTGATCAATGAGTTAGGATTATTCAATCCCTTGCTATCTTGATCATATCATCTTGCCTTGAAAGGCAAGATTGTTCTTGAGCTTAATAACATATCGGTGGTTCGTAATATTCCGAATATCTTCTCGGAGGTATTACCAGGTTGTCACCTGACCGCTATGTTGAGTTCGTGATCAAGTTGGTTTCTTATAAACCACCCTTTTCTCCAAGAATCTGTGTTGGATACCCCTGAGCTAGTTGGTTTGGCTAAACAACAACTTGGAGAGTTGGAAGATAAAAGCTTGTCCGACTTAGTTCATTTTAAGGGATATCTTGTAAGTGTGTTGAAGAAAGATGGCATTTTCATCGATTGACCCTTGTGATCAGTTAATGGACCTATCATCTTATCCAATCTTTGATTTGAGTATGGGCTATCCTCAAATCAAATCAGAACCAACGATATTTGCAATGTTGTCTTACTCGTGGTTGATCCCTCGAGCATACACCATTACATCTTTTGGTCTGACCAATGCTATCACTATGTTCACATGTTGGTGGAAGTCCAGTGATATGGGAATTCCGATGAGTTGCTATTGAGCCAATCAGCAGCATCTTGTCTCCTCCACGATTCATGCTGAACATTGAGCTAGTGTTGGAAACTTTTGTAAGCATTACCTTCATGTCCCGTTCCTGAAATACATGTTTGGTGTAAGAAGTGACTTTCTCCAAGTTCACGTGCATTAGGTGCAAGTTGCCACCGTGAATTGGGAAAGATTGTTTTTGCTTTCTCTGAAATCATCCCAAGTTAGTCATGCATGTGTGAAGTATTCCATGGTTTGATAGGCTCGCTACCTCCACTCCATGTGTAATTCCTAACACCCAAGCCACTGATTGACTTGTTCAAGGAAATAAAGTCTAGCGCGCGTAAAGACTTCGAAATCCTTGATGATGGATCCTAACCTGAACTCGATAGTGTTCTATTATAAGACTACTACGTGGTCATGCTTGTCTTGGACAGCGTGTTCACAGGTTTGTAGCAGAACCAGCTCATGTTTGGAGCATGCTATCGTAGTTCATTTTCCTGAGAATCCCGCAACGTCATCTCTTCGGTTAGTGTTGCAAATTTTCTTTTCCAGACATGCTGTCTGAAATGTCCTGTTACCAACCAGATCTGAATCTCAGACATATATGATGGTTGGAACTAGTTCAAGATCTATGATGTAGGTTCCAACAAGGTTGATGTTGGCCGACACACCTAGCCGGAAGATCTATCATTGTAGTATCTTGATTGAGCTATTTGACCATCTTCTCCATGAGGATTTAGTGCAACATATTCTAGAAGTTGTTCCTTACGGATCCTTGTACTCCCAGTTTCTTCGATTATGCAATAACCATCCAAACGGTGGAATCACTCTCGTTGAGTTATTCCCAGTTACCAGAATCATTCCCAGCATTTGCATTTTGTTCCCAGCTTGCACTGCCATTGTGCCAATTCCCATGAGCTGCCCTCTCAGTAATTGTTGTTTAGGATCATTTTCAGAAGTGGTCCTGTCATGGGTCCCATCCATTTCCGGTGATAAGCAAAAGTCATCCATTGCGTTGTCTTCAACAAGGTAGTCCACATCATCCATTCTGGCATGGGTATGCCATTCGTTCGAATTCATTCACACGATCATTTGTGATTGCCTTAGGCTAGCATAAAGAATTTCAATGATCTTTGTATCAAAAGTAATTCGTTTTGCCACTTAAGGGAATACTTCTGCGAGTCACCTTCCTTAAGATGTCTCATTATGGTATCATGGCAACTCAACTCCTCGCTACATTGACAACCGTTCACCACCTTCTTAGGTGTGGAATTGTTGCCTACCTAGTGAACCTTTGTCATGTGTTTCACTCCATCCCTCTGGACGTATGCTTTGTGTCTCAGCTCGAGAGTTGTTTCAGCGTCTCGCTCCATGAGTTGATCTTGAGTTGTTCAATCTTCGATAAGATCGATCCTTCTGGAGTTTTCTCTTTCCTCTCATTGTCATGTTAGTTGGAGTTCTCGGGGCAAGACATCGAGACAATGATGGTGATCGAATCAACAACCTTATGAGGTGCAACCTGGATCGTGAAGATTATGTTAGCTTGTGTTCCCCCCTTCACCTTACCCTACGCTTGAATCTCGGGACGAGATTCTTGTTTAGTGGGGGTGAGCTGTCACAGCCCCAGTTCAGCCCTTGCTTGACTTTGCTTGTTCATCATGCCATCATGTTTAAATTCCAAAGAAATTTGAAATGGGGATTGCCTAAACCCCTAGCATCAAAGGAATTCACTAGGTTCACCTAAATTATTTTCAGTAAATCCAAATGGCTTTCAAAAATGTTCATCATTTATGGAAAATGCTGTAAACAGTACCAGTGGTGATGCACATTTTTCCATGACATATTTGGGCTCTAAATTAAATCATACCTTATTTGCATTTGGGCATTTAAATATTATATATTATTCTAAATCTCCAAATATTCATGAACTGAAATGTTTGCCGTTGGAAATAATCCAAACAGTGGCCATAAGAAGTATCTTGATTTTTGAAAATGCTCTCACATTTTCAATAAAGTCAAAACAAACAGACAGAAAATAGAAAACATAAATAAAAGAGAGAGAGACTTACCTGGGCACTTACCTGGCAGCCCAGCTAGCCCAGCTCGCTGGCCCAGCCCACCAGGCCCGTTGCCAGTCATCTCCTAGCTCCTGCCAGGAGGACGACGCCATGTCGCCCGCGCACGCACCTGAGGATTCCACCTCCTGCTTCGTGCTGGCGGCCTCCCCTTCGAGCCTATCCGCGCCTGGAGACGCCCGCGACCCCCTGGACCCTCCCGCTCACGCTCTCGAGCTCCTCCCCTCTCTCCCGAAACCCCTACCCCTTCTCTGCTCTCTTCCCGCAACGCCACCATTGCCGCTGCTCGCTATTGCCGCGGCCGGAGCCACCTCCTCGCCCTCCACCCGATTCCAGAAGCTTCGTCTCGTCTACCTCGTCCTCTCTGTCGACTCACGTGATGCCGGATGCCTCGAAGCGCCGCCCCCGACGCCTTCTTCTTCCTCGGTCCGCCGAGATCGCCGGCGACCGTGTGCCCTCCTCGACGCGTCCTCGAGCCCGCAGACCCTCTTCGCCACCTCCCTGTGAGCTAGTATGCCTCCTCTCGTGCTCGCCCCCTCTGTTTCTGTCCACTAATCGCTGCCCCGCCATGGCCGAATCTCACTTCCGCTCGAGCTCGTCACCGACGTTACTCCGGCGACCTGTTGGTCACACGACTGTGTCCAATGGATTCGTGAGCACCCATAGAGCCCGTAGCTGCAAACCTCTAGCCATTCCGTGCACTGTGGCGTCGAGTCCGTCGACGCCCGAGCTCCGGCCACCGCCGTTTCGGTCACCGCCGTTGATCCTAGCCGCCGCAGCTCCGGCCACCACCACTAGTCGACGCAGCTCGCTCCCAGGAGCACGTAGGAGTAAACCCCGCCTCAAACCGTGGGCTGTAGCAGAGTTCCGACAATCTCCGCCGCACGAAATGCTCATCGACGGCGAAACTCCAACGACTGCTGACGTGAACGTCATTAGGCGCTAACCCAACCAGTTAATCACCCTAACAGCCACTGACAGCGGGCCCTACCGCAGGGTCAAACCCAGTCAACATTGGGTTTGACCGGGGTTAGTCCCTGTGTTAATGACATGCGGGTCCCACCAGTCAGGTTTGACCTGGACCTAGCGTGTTGACCTACTAATGTCACACTGATGTCATGCCGACGCAATAAGCTATTTTCGGGATTTAATTTAATTCAGGAAATTCCAGAAAATGCTTAAAACTTTAAAAATTCATGGAAAATCAATCGTAGCTCAGAATGAAATAATTTATATATGAAAAATTATCAGAAAACTTCAAGGAATCTATTTATGGCACTTTCATGCATGTTAGAACAACTTATGGCTGCTGTTTAGGCCAATTCATATAAATGGAATTTAAACTCTCACATATGGAGTTTGAATTTGAACCTATGGTTCAAACCAACTCCATTTAACATGTTGCTAGTTGCATTAGCTCAAACCACAGCATATTGACATGTCATGATCATGCATCATATTGTGCATTGCATTGATTGTGTTTCTTTCTCTGTTGCCGGTATTTGTCTCCTCTCGATAGACGTGGTTTCGACGATGAGATCGATGACACCGATGAAGAACTATATTATCTTCAGGAGTGCCAGGCAAGCAAAACCCCCTTGTTCATTCCGATACAATCCCACTCTCTCGCTCCTGCTCTCTTTTACTGCATTAGGACAACAACGATTCATCTGTTACTTGCTGCGGTAGTTGAACCCCTTATCCTCTGCATGACCTGTCATGCCACAGTAAATAGATGAAACCCACTAGCATGAGTAGGAGTTGTTTGAGCCCTGATGTGTCTACTCATCCATGCTTGTTTGTCATGCCTGCTATTGCTTAGAGTTGACTCAGGTCTGATTCATCGGGGATGAATCGGAATAGTGATGAACATGTCCTACTGCGTGTGAGCTAAGTGTGTGAACACGATTTGGTAAAGGTAGCGGTGAGAGGCCATGTAGGAGTACATGGTGGGTTGTCTCATTGAAGCCGTTCTTAGGCACTGAGTTCCGTGTTTGTGATCCATGAAACAGTTACTACCACGCATTGGGCCCGAAACCAATGGACCCTCTCGGATTCTTGATCACCCTTGTCCTCTGTCCAGGAGTTGCAACTAGTTTCTCGTGTTTATAGGATATGTGTTGGCGGCCATGCGTAGCACTGACCCTAGGGGTGGGCTATGATGCGGTAGATACACCGTGGTCGAGCATGCCGAGCGCCTGTTTGGTGTCTCGGAACCCTGTACACATCGTCCGGGGCCGTATGTGGAAACCTCGGCTGGACTCCCTGCGGATAGAACCTGGATAGGCGATAAACCTGGACTAGAGACTTGAATGTTTAGGTAGGCCGTGGCCGACACCCTCGTTGGGCTTCCGCTTGAAGGTTGCCGAGTACATGTCGTGTAAACGACGGTAAGTGGTGAGAGCGTGTGTGAAGAAGTACACCCCTGCAGGGTTAACATGATCTATTCAAATAGCCGTGTCCGTGGTAATGGACTTCTGGGTTGCCTATAACAGTTCATACACAAGTGAAAGTGGATACTCTAAAACTTGCAAGATAAGTGTGAGTGCTATGGATGGCCTTCTTGTAGGGAGACGGGAGCGAATCCATAGTGGTGTATTGAATGGTGAATATGTGAACTCGTGTGCGCCACCTCAAAAGAGTTGCTTGTAGTCGTAGTTCAGGTTAGCCACTGAGTCAAAGCTGGCTTGCTGTAGTCAAACTCCACCCCCCCCCCCCTTGTTGATAACGATGCATATGTAGCTAGTTCTGATGTAAGTCTTGCTGAGTACCTTTGTACTCACGTTTGCTTAATTTATGTTTTGCAGAGAGACTTCAGTCTCGCTAGTAGTTCCGCGTGGACTTCGACGTTTAGCTTGATACCTCAGCTACGATCTTGTGCCCTCGGCAGGATCTGGTAGATAGTCAGGCTTCTTAGCCTTTTTTTCATTTGTAGATGTCTGTACTCAGACATGTTAAGCTTCCGCATGTGCTTGATTTGTATGCTATGATTGTTGGGTCATGAGACCCATGTTTGTAATATCTCGCTCCTCGGAGCCTAATGAATAAATACTTGAGTTGTAGAGTTATGTTGTGATGCCATGTTGTATTTACACATATCGAGCATATTGTGTGTATGATTGAAATGCTTGGTATGTGTGGGATCCGACAATCTAGTTGTTTATCCTTGGCAGCCTCTCTTATGGGGAAATGTAGTCTAGTGCTTCCATGAGCCATAGTAGTTTGCTACAGCCCGGTTCACCGGAGTCCTGTTAGCCCAGCACTACTGCTCAGGACACTTGACTCGCCGGCATGTGTTTCACTTCGTTCCTATGTCTGTCCCTTCGGGGAAATGTCACGCGATGACATCCGGAGTCCTGCCTAGCCTGCTACAGCCCGGGTTCCCGGAGTCCTGTTAGCCCAGTGCTACAGCCCGGATTCACACGCTGCTGACCGACATGCTCGATGTGATTCATGTATGTCTGTTCCCATAGGTTAGTGCCGCTTTGGGTTCACGACTAGCCATGTCGGCCCGGGTTCTCTGTCATATCAATGCTAGCGACACTATCATATACGTGAGCCAAAAGGCGCAAACGGTCCCGGGCCTTGGTAAGGCGACACCCGTGGGGATACCGTGTGTGAGGCCGCAATGTGATATGAGGTGTTACCAGCTAGATCGATGTGACTTGGAATCGGGGTCCTGACACAATACATCCACCAAAGCAGGACTAGGGTTTTACGCATCCTAGCGGCCGGAACCTGGGTAAACGATCTCTGTGCTTCCTGTCAGACCCGCTCTTTCCACAACCCCACGCCCGCCAACCGTAGAAGTGATCCCAGTGATCCCATAGGTGTTGATTTCCCCCGACATCTTTGGCGCGCCAGGAAGGGGGTGCGCTGTTGTGAGAATCCGGCCTGGACGAAGCAACGGCTTCATTGTGGTCGTCACTTCAAGCAAGGAGACAACCGAACAAATGGCGTCCTCGATAGACGCGGCGAACGCTCACGCAGCAACAAAAAAGCTAAGTCATACAAAACCATGAGTAATTCCTTTATATATATGGTTATTGTCGTGGAATTGTCACGGCAGATGTCCTAGTGTGAGGACTTAATCGTGAGGCCAACGCATCTATGTGGTAGCTTGAGAGGGGTTGAGCGGAATCGAGAGACGCAATGCAAGACAAGGGATTAGACACCTTCAGGCCCCGGGAAACATCATCCGGTAACAACGCTACGTGTTATTTGAGGCTATGTCTCATTATCATCATATGGGAGTCGCCGTAAACCGGCTCTCCCAATTAACCCTAACCCTTTAAGATTGTTCCTTCTTACATGTCCCTCTTTGGGGAGCCCTACCCCTCCTTATATAAGTTGAAGGGACAGGTTACATGTAGAGTCCAACTCGGACTTAAGACTTAACTATTATAACTTCTCTTCATGGGCTTCTTAACATCTTGGGCTTCATAACGTCTCGGGCTTCATAACTCCTAGCAACCCAGTTACCACTGCTTGCCAGGAGTTAACTGGTGCCGGTTTAAGATGGTCTGCCGGTTTATGATTGTCTGCTGAGTTATCATCTGACTTAACTCTGTCTTAGCTGTCAGCCGGTTTAACAACCTGCCGGTTTACCGTCTGGGTTAACTGCCTATTTTACCTGTCTGTCTTAACTGTCAGCCGGTTTAACAACCTGCCGGTTTACCGTCTGACTTAACACCAACCGGTTTACCACCTGTCTTAACACCTGCCGGTTTACCACCTGTCGTAACACCTGCCGGTTTACTAAGTCCCAGTCGGGTTATAACTCCGGCCGGATCATACCGTGGGGTATATCCCTGACAGTTATCGTCCTCGATGATCTTACCCTATGTATGGCAAACCTGCACACAATGGGGCCCTAGAATTATTGGCAACGCCCTCGTTTGGTTTCGAGTCCGCTCAACAGCTCGAGCGGTTGCGTCAAGAACGGTAGGGCGACCTTCTACGATTGGCAACGCTCTCGTTCTGTCTCGAGTCCGCTCAACAGCTCGAGCGGACGCGTCAAGAGCAGCGAGGTGGTTTACCCGGCAGCAAGCATGCCCGGCATGCCATTGAGGATCCGTCCTCAAGATGCCGCCTGGGCTTCCGTGCTGGCAAACCTACCCGAATAACGTAGGGCGGACATACAAAGGGAAATAAAATAGGAAAATAAGATGCATCATTTCAAAAGTATTGCAGAGTTATATTACATCATTTGTCGTTGCGGTTCTAACTAAAGATAAAAATTGTCTTGGTCTTGAACCTGCAGCGGCGATAAGAAATGGGGTGCCTAGTCCCGGCGCTGGCCTTGTACCCTTTGAACTCCGTCGATGCGGCCGATGGCGGGCTCGATGCACTCCTCGAGCGTCGCGGGGTCCACGCCGTTCGGCAAGCTATCCAGCGAAGCTTCGAAGTCGAGGTCAGGGTTTCAGTATGCCATCTTGGTGAGGACCTTGGTCATGGCACCCCGGCAAAGCCTCCGGGCCTCTTCGGCCAGAGAGGCCGCCCTATTGGAGTGGAACCGCTCCAGGGCCTAGAGAACACCCTCGAAGAACAGATTTAGCCTGGCATTAGGGCTCACGTTTGGCTCTGGGACATACCTCACGTTTGGCATCCCCATGGTAGCCAGCTGCGTGGTGATCCTACTGGCGACATCGGCAATGCGGCTGATCCAGAGCTTCTCGCCCGCCACGAACTCTGTGTGGCTGGTGGCGTCGTTCTTCTGCAGCTGTTTCTCCTCCTCCAGACTCTTGGTAAGGGCCCCCTCCCGGGCCCTGACCTCCGAGAGCATCCCTTCGAGGTCCTCCAGCTTCAGCTTCATGTCCTTGATGGACTTGTTGGCCGTGGAGAGTAGCTCGGCCTTCTCGAGGACTGCGGCCTGCGCGTCAGCCAAAGCGCCCTTGGCCGCGTCCCTCTCCCCCGCTAACTCCTGGGCCTGCCGCTTCAGCCCGTCACGCTCCGCCTCCAGCTCGTTCACCTTGCCAACGTGGACCTGGACCTGAGCATTGAGGGCCTCCTCGTGCCTCTGCTCTAGTTCTCGGGTCCGCTACACAACAAGCTCTTGGACCTCCTCATCCTTGTCGTGGAGTGTCGCGGTGAGATTCTCCTCACGAGCGGCAAGGTCCTCCTCCTGGGAGTTCAGCTCGGCCTGGTGGTGGAGCCGAGCGTCCTCCTCCTTGGCAGCCTGTCGACTCGCCGTCTCCTGGACCTTATCGATGTCGACCTGCTTCATGACGAGCTCCAACTTGCACTCGGTCAGCTAGACCTGGGCGGACTTGAACTCCTCACAAGCCTGATGGAACCAAGCCTGCGCCTCGACGACGCGCTTTTCATGGTTCGCCTCCACCTTGTCCACCGCTGCCATCCTGGACTTGGCCTTGTCCGGGCAGGCACGGTGAAGTGCGTGGAGCTTGTGGAAGCTAGCGCTCATGCTCTAGAGGAGCCGCTCTTCCTGAGAACCGCCACTGTCGACGCTCGGTCCGTCGACGACCTCAAGCCCGGTGGTGCCAAGCACCTCGTCGTCGAACACCTCCCCCTCGGTGGGTGCCCTGGTGCTCGCCGTCCATGGGAGGTGGACGAACAAGTCGCCCACCTTGAGATACTTGCCCGAGCCAGGGGGCGGAGGAGGAAGGTTGGTCATTGACCACCTCCTCGACAGCGACCTTGCTGGCCTCCCCAGCAGGTCCCTTGCAGGCCTTCTCAGCAGCGGCCTTGCCGGGCTCCCCGGCGGACCCCTCAACAGCGTCCTCGGCAACGTCCTTGGCTGCCTCCTCAGCGGCGATCTTGTCGGCCTCGGCCGTGGCCTCTCTGGCGGCATCATCAATGACAGTGTCCATGTCCTCCCGGTCCCGCCGAGAAAGGATCTGGATACCAAGATGGAGAATGAGGCGAAGCCAAGATCAAGATTTGAAAGAAGAAAACGAGCGGGAACGGGAGGCAAACAACTTACCTGCGCCAAGCTGGGACGAAGTGGCTCCCTCCCCACCAGCATTCCATGTCGGGGCGGAGCCGCCGGTGGCCGGGTTCACCTCCTCCTCCGTGTGCGTGGGCTCGGTGCTTGGCGCCCTTGCCGTGGACCCCCTCGGGGTGGCATGGTCGATGGGGGTGGCGCATTGGGGGTGGCCCTCAGTGGCTCCTCCTGCTGCCATTCTCCTCCTGCATCCACAGCAAGGTCAGCACCGGGAAACCGTGCCCCAGCCCACGTCGAGGGGGAGCGAGTGATGAACGCATGCTGGGGCTGCGCCGGGGGCTGCTCTCCACCACCACCAGCGGCGTGCTCGAGGTGCCCACCGGGGGCTGGCCGCCCGTCGAGCCCTTGACCCTCTTCGCCACCCTCTGGGCTAGTGTCACCCTATCCCTGCGAGCATTAAGACAAATCCAGAAAAGTGGCACGGTCCGAAGGGACGGAGGTGACAAAAGTCGGGGCACTTACTCATCCTCCGCTTCTTCTTCCGCTGCCTTCCTCTTCCTCCTCGGGCTAAGGGACCCGAGGTCGAAGAAGACCTTCGTGTCATCACCTGCAGGAGGAGGGGAAGTAGGTGGAGTTGGGGGACGCTTGGACGGAGAAGGGGCAGCTGCTTTCTTCTTCGCCATCGCGACCTTCACCGCCTCCCCGTCGCTGCGGCCCTCGTCTGACGCGAGGGCGCCTCCAGAGTTTGTTGCGACTGTGCAGCCCTGCCAGACCGGCCGGCTCTCCGTAGATGGCCCGCTGCAGGACACGCCCTCTCCCCGTGGCTGGGGGCTCGACAGCTTCAGCCTCCTCCTCGGACGGCTCATCGTCGTCACCATCAATGAGAGGGGCTCCGGTGTCGGTGCTGCTGGCCTTCCCAGCAGAGTTTGCCCATTGGGAGAGCTCCTTCTTCTCTGCGGCTGTCGCGGCCTCCTCGTCCACGCTGCTAGCGCTGCCGGCCTCCCTAGCGAGCTCCGCCTCCGCCACCCTGGCAGCGATGTAGTCCAACTCCGCCTGGGTGGTGTCCTGGATGAGCAGTGGCTCGGCACGGACATACCCCTCCACCAAGTTGTCGAAGAACTCCTGCATCTTTTCCTCCTCCGTCTCGGCTCAATTCGGGTTGAGCCCGTGTGCTTTGAAGTCCGGCATCATGGCAATGATGTCGGACTGGCGAGAATTGTTGCTCAGCGGGACTACCCCCGCCGGCAACCCAAACAAGGGCCCCTTGGCGACCTTGCCGGCCTTCGCGGCCTTATTGGACCTCTCGGCTCTGCCGTCGCGGCTCACGTCAAGCTGAAAGAGCCGCTGGCAGAAGTGAGCATGCGCCAACACTGTGAAGTTTTGGTTCATGCTCGGGCGGAGCCGCATGATGTCGGCCGCGTTGCTGAAAAGCCAAGCCAGCCTCCCCTTGTTGTGCAGAGGAGCGATGCGGCGGTGGATGAAATCCGCCCCGATCATCTCCAGGGTGAGCCCAGCAGTGGCAAGGCTTTGGATCCTGGTGGTGATGACCGTGAGCTTCTTATCCTGGGCATCGACGTCGCTCCAGTCATCTTTGTGAGCCGGCGGCGCCTGGCGAACCTGGCAGAACTCCTATGGGTCCGCCTCCTCAATCCAGCACCACCGGATCTGCCACTCCTCCCACCTCTCCTTCTGGGCGCCCTCTGGATACATCCCCCCTCTCCAGGGCCCTTGGGATCCAAGTGACGCAACCAGAGATGGCACCTCCCCTCTGGATCCGAGGGTAAAAGTAGTGGCGGAAGAGCACCGTGCTGGGGAGCACTCCGGGAAAGCCCTCACAGAGATGGGCAAAAAGAGCCATACACGCCACGGGATTTGGAGTAAAATCCAGAAGGTGAAAGCCGTAGGTGTGCATGATGTCATTGAAGAAATCGAAGAAAGGGGGACAGAGGCCGCAAGAAAAGTAGTCGACGAAGAATGGGTACCGATTCGGGGCGGCCTTGGCGCAATCCGCAGGGATGACACGCGTGGCGAGATGCCCCGTCTTCTCTCCCCCTATCTTGACCCCCCACAGAGGCTTGAAGTTGTCCTGGAGGTGGACCGCGTCGACCATCGAGGGAAAATAAGCGAGCTGTGTCCGCCGCGCCGCCGACTCATTCTCCGGTGGCTCTGTCCCTCCGGCGTCCTTGCTAGCTCCCTTGCCCTTGCCAGTCTTGGGTGCCATGGCGGTTGCCAAAGGTGGAGGGGGAAGGGTAGTGAAAATGCAGCTACGGCGAGTGAGAGGAGGGCTTGAGAAGGAAGAAGGAAGGAACGGCGGTTCCGATATTGGAGAAGATATAGGGGTAAATGAGCAGCGCGCCCGCGGTCGTTCATGTTTACGTGGAAGGCGCGGGCCACACCTCTTTACCACGACGTGACGCATGCGTGCGAAAACTGCCCCACGCACGACCCCACGTCACGCATGACCCTCCATGCCGCGCATTCAACGCGGGTCATGGGGAAGCGCAGCGGACGGGAAATTACTGCGGTAAAAATCCGTCCCACCTCCCCGCGCACCGTTTTGGGCCTAGCCCAAAAACGCATTGCGCTTATGAGTGGCCCAGGCCCAGGGGCTCCTGTCGGTGTACAAAAGTAGGGGCTCTTCTTTTGCACCCCTTAACTTGTGCACGGGCAGTCAGAGCCGCGCCCACAGCCACACTAAGCAGGGCAGTGGAGGGATGCCGGAGCAACGCCAAGGCCAGAAACATTGAAGAATAAAGGAGCAAGGTGGACTCCCCCGGCAAGACCCTTACCGTGGCGACCTCCGCGGCCCCGGCAAGAGCCTTGCCAGGGCAACTTGCCCAACAGCAGCAGAGCGAGCCGCCCTTGAGCCCAGGAGTTCTAGACACCACCAACAACTACATTAAAACTAAGGCTCGGGAGGCACCTCTGTGGTGACATGCAGATCTTTGTCAAGATCATGAACACGCAAGATCAGATGAGGACCAGAAGACAACGACCCCCGGCGAGACCCTTGCCGGGGACGACCGCGACACCATGGCAAGACCCTTGCCGGGGGCCCGGCAAGACCCTTGCCGAGGACACCAGCAGGGCTGCAGCCAGGCCCACGTCTGACAAAGCTCCACCGTCGTCCCCAAGCAGCTCCTAGCTCAACCAGCTGGGCAGGCACCTGCGTGGTGACGAGCGGCCTCTACACTGACCCAGCAAGCACCTGCGTGGTGGCATGCAAGTCTTCCTGAAGGCTCTACCATCGCGCCAGCCCAGCAGCCAGCCAACATGGTGCCACGATGCCTCGTCAGCTTAGATGCGTGTCGAAGCTAGGCGTGGCGGCGACAGCTGGGATGTGCTTCCTTGCCGTCCCCGATAAAGTGAGAGGGGCACGTCGGCAGTGCATTAAATGTGTTTGTCCAACGGTGCCAGAGGTTAGGCTCATCCACTGTACACCTTTCCACCTCCTGTGTGCCACTGTGGCAGCCCCTTTTTCTTATAAAAGGAGGCCTGAGGTGACCAGGAGGGGGGTTCGGAAATTTTGGGCAAATTTGCACCCCGTAGCTAGCTCAAGAACACAAGAACACTCTCAATACATCCACCAAAGCAGGACTAGGGTTTTACGCATCCTCGCGGCCCGAACCTGGGTAAATGATCTGTGTGCTTCCTGTCAGACCCGCTCTTTCCACAACCCCGCGCCCGCCAACCGTATAAGGGATCCCGGTGATCCCATAGGTGTCGATATCCCCCGACACTCAGCCATCTTGCACTCATCAAATCGTATCAATGCCGGTTCAACAGTTCTAATGTTGGAGAAAAACTATCATTTTATGACTCTTAAGCAGAAGCTGGGGTGGCTCAAACACCACTGCTGTGACATGGGGGAGCTAATGGCGGCTCTGGTCAAGTATACCGACTCTTATAGTACCAAGGACCCCGAGTCTGATGATGAAAGGCCGGGAAAGGGAAAGAAGAGTAGCAACACCAAAGGGCAGCGGCATAACATGGCGAGTCAGGGGGGCAATGGTAAGCGCAAAGCTAATAGTAATTTGGATTTTGTGGCTAACACCAATACACAGAATAATGGTCAGCGTCGTAAGGGAAAGCCACCTCCTTGGTTTGGAGGGCCGAATTTCAATCTTGAGGAGCTGATGATTCAGCCCTGCCCAAAGCATGGTACACGGGAAAAGCTGTCCGCTCACCTCTGGAAGGATTGCTTCATTATGAAGGAGTACAGAAAGTCAAAAATTTTCTAGAACAATCATGGGCCGGACGATGGCTCAGGATCCGGTTCTCACGGTCCGGGTTATGGTGGTGGTGGTTCAAATTCCGGTCTTCAAGGACAAGGCAATCAGGGTGGTTATAATCAACAGTCTGGTCAGGGGAATCAGCAGCAGGAGTCTAGTTATCAAAGTAATCTGAAGCAATTGAATAGTGGGCAGTACCACGTTTTCATCACAAGTCTGTGTAAGCGGGATCAAAAGCTCCATCAAAGGGCATTAAACGTGGTTGAACCAGCAATTCCCCATTACTAGCGATGGCCTGAATACCCTATTCTCTGGAGTCAGGAGGATCACCCACCCTGGGTTAATAATCCAGGTCACTTGGCGCTTGTGGTGGCGCCTCAGGTTGGAGGGTACAAGTTCACTAAAGTACTCATGGATGGAGGCAGCAGCATCAATATCCTTTACTATGATACTTTCCGTCGCATGGGATTAACTGATAACAATCTTAAGCCGTCGAACACTATTTTTCACTATGCGGTGCCTGGTAAGTCGGCATATCCAGTGGGCAAAATATCTTTGGAGGTTGCCTTTGGAGATGATTATGATTCCAGATCTAAGACGTTGACCTTCGAAGTGGTTAAAATCAAGAGCCCTTATCACACTTTGTTTGGGTCGCTGGCTTACGCTAAGTTCATGGAAAGGCCTTGTTATGTTTATTTGCAGCTTAAGATGTCGGGTCACAAGGGCACTATCACAGTACATGGAAGTCGCAAGATAGCCTTGGAGTGTGAAGAAGGCGATGCTGCTTACGCTGAGTCTATTTGTGCAACCGAGGAATTGAAATTTTACAAGGATAATGTTGACCCGGTGGATATGACATCCTTGAAGAAGCCAACCACGGAGCATGACCCCTTGTTGAAGTTTAAGTCGGCAGATGACACTAAGCTAGTTGACTTCGTTCCTGGTGATTCATCGAAGTAGTTCAGCATCAGTGCTAATCTGGATCCGAAATAGGAAAGCGCGCTCATCAGGTTCATCCGTGAGAACCGGGACATCTTTGCATGGAAGCCTTCACACATGCCGGGTGTACCAAGGAAACTCGCTGAGCACACTCTCGATATTGATCCAAAGTTTAAACCGGTCAAGCAATTCCTTTGCCATTTCAATGAAGAGAGGTGCAAGGCTATTGGTGAAGAAGTCGCCCGGCTCTTGGCGGCTGGGTTTATCATTGAAGTATTTCATCCTGAGTGGTTGGCTAACCCGGTGCTGGTACTTAAGAAAAATGGTACCTGACATATGTGTGTGGATTACACGGACTTAAACAAAGCATGGCCGGCTGATACCTTTGCTCTCCCCCGTATTGATCAGATTATTTATGCTACGGTATGCTGTGAACATTTGAGCTTTTTGGGTGCTTATTCTGGTTATCATCAGATCAAGATGGCAGTTAAGGATCAGGAGAAGATTGCTTTTATCACTCCCTTTGGAGCCTTCTGTTACGTGTCTATGCCTTTTGGGCTCAAGAGTGCCCAGGCGACTTACCAGCGGTGTGTGCAAAAATGCCTTCATGATCACATTGGGCGCAATGTTCATGCTTATGTGGATGATATTGTGGTGAAGTCCAGGAACAAGGAGACCATGATAGATGATTTGAAGGAGACCTTTGACAATCTCCGGGTCTACAAGATGATGCTTAACCCGGCCAAATGTGTTTTTGATGTGCCAGCAGGCAAGCTCTTGGGATTTCTGGTTTCTGAATGGGGTATTGAAGCTAACCCGGAGAAAATTAAGGCTATCACTTCCCTGGCTAAGCCGGTGTGTATTAATGATGTTCAGCGTCTGGCGGGTCGAATTGTGGCCTTAAGCCGGTTAATAAGCCGGTTGGGTGAAAAGGCTATCCCTCTTTACCAGATGATGAAGAAGACAGACCATTTTATTTGGAGTGATGCTGCTAAGCAGGTGTTTGAGGCCTTGAAGAAACAATTGGCTGAGCCGCCGGTTCTTGCTTCTCCCATTGATAAAGAGCCTTTGTTGTTATATGTAGCTGCCAATAGCTGAGTTGTTAGCATAGCCATTGTGGTGGAAAGAAAGGAATCAGGCAAGGAACATCTGGTTCCGTGGCCGGTTTACTATATCAGTGAGGTGCTTATTGAGTCCAAGCAGAGGTATCCACATTGGCAGAAGCTTGTATATGGGGTGTTCATGGTTAGTCGAAGGCTCAAACAATACTTTCTGGGTCATCCCATCACTCTGGTTAGTTCTGCTCCTTTAGGGGATATTATTCAAAATAGAGAACCCACAAGTCGGGTAGCCAAGTGGGCCATCGAGCTTGGGCCTCATAGTTTGAAGTATATGCCTCGCACGGCCATCAAGTCTCAAGCACTGGTGGGTTTCATAAATGATTGGACAGAGCTGCACATGCCTGAGGAGAAGCTGGATAACACATATTGGACAATTCACTTTGATGGATCTAGGTAATTGGAGGGCTTAGGGGCTGGAGTTGTTTTGACTTCCCCACGAGGTGATAAATTTTCTTATGTTCTCCGGTTGATGTTCCCTTGTACTAACAATGCAGCGGAGTATGAGGCCTTGCTCCATGGTCTTCGGATGGCTAAGGAGATGAACTCAAGCTTGGTGAGGTGTTTCAGCAACTCAGATCTGGTAGCTCGGCAAGTTTCTGGCACATGGGATTCCAAGGATCCACTTATGACGGCTTATCGCTGAGAGGTTGATGCTATCGCTGGTCACTTCAAAAATTATCAAGTTGAACATGTTGATCGCAGGAAAAATGAGGTGGTTGATGCTTTGAGCTGGTTAGGGTCCCAGCGTAAGACGGTGCCACCTAACACTTTCCTGGATATTCTACATAACCCTTCAGTCAAATTGCCTACAGAGGAAGATCTTGCTATTCCTGACCCGGAAGCATAATTGGTAGCGGCTCTTCATCTTATTCCTGATTGGACAGTTCCATATTTGGCTTATATGACCCGGGGCGAGTTATCTGAGGATGAAACTTTGGCCAGGCAGATAACCCGGCGGTCTAAGTCAATGACTATTATCAATCGAGAGTTGCATCATCGCAGTGTCACAGGGGCGTTTCAACGCCGTGTTTCTCCTGAGGAATGCTGTGAGATTCTACAAGAGATTCATGAAGGAGATTGTGGTCATCATGCCGGCTCTAAGTCTCTTGTAGCCAAGGCTTTCTGTCATGGGTTTTATTGGCTGACGGCTCATGCTGATACAGAGGATTTGGTCAGTAAATGTGATGGTTGTCAGAAATTTTCACAACGAGCTCATGTACCGGCTCAAGAATTGAGGATGATTCCAATTTGCTTGGTTGTTTGCAATCGGGGGGCTTGGTATGGTTGGGACTTTCAAAAGGTCCAAAGATAAAAAGACCCACCTTTTGGTGGAGGTTGACAAATTTGCAAAGTGGGTTGAAGCAGAGCCGGTTAGTAAGTGTGACACGGCGACGACAGTTCATTTCATCAAAAAGGTGATTTTCCGTTTTGGCTTTCCCCACAACATTATAACTGATAATGGTACTAATCTTTCCAAGGGTGCTATGAAAGAGTTTTGTCAACGAGAGCATATTCGACTTGATGTATCATTAGTGGCTCACCCTAGTCCAATGGTCAAGCTGAGAGAGCCAATCAAGAGATTTTGAGAGGCATCAAGCCCCGGCTTATGGTTTCTTTGCAAAGGATGCCAGGTTGTTGGGTGGAAGAGTTGCCCTCAGTGTTATGGAGTATCAATAGTACCCCCAACAGATCTATGGGTTACACACCTTTCTTCATGGTTTACGTAGCAGAGGCGGTTCTCCCTAGTGACATCCGTCACGACTCGCCCCGAGTGGCGGCTTATGTTGAAGCTGATAATGAAAAAGCACGTCAGGATGCACTTGACCTATTGGATGAGGAGCGTGACCTTGCGGCGGCTTGTTCAGCGATTTACCAGCAAGATTTACGCCATTATCACAGCCGTTGGGTTAAAACCAGAACCTTTCAAGAAGGTGGCTTGGTGCTCCGGCTTATCCAGGATCAGACTGATATGCATAAACTATCCCCACCTTGGGAAGGGCCTTTTGTGGTCAGCAAAAATCTGAACAATGGGTCATACTACCCTATCGATGTTCGAGGCCACAAGGACTCACGCATGTCAGAGGAGGAGAACCACTGGCCGTGGAATATTGCTCATCTTCGGCCTTACTATACTTGAGCCACTAGCTCTTGTGATGTACATATTTTGACACTGTATATATTATGATGAATATAATAAAGTTGGCATCCCTAATAATTCAGGGCCTCTATCGTTTCATTTTTGAGAATAATGAGCCTTTATTATCACTTCATATGGTCACTTGGGGGCTTCCTGCTCCTTGAGCATAGCTATTATTACCCTTTTGATCCGGCTTTTACGCCATGATTGCAAAATACTTGGGGGCTTCCTGCTCGTTGAGCATAGCTATGATTACCCTACTCATCCGGCTTGTACGCCTGGAATGAGATATTACTTGGGGGCTCTTTGTTCAACGGACAAGAGTTTTTATGACCCTTATAATAGGCTTGGAAGCCAGGCTTGGAAACCTCAGCTATCCAGCCTATTTAAGTCTGCCACTCAGCCCAGATTGACTAGAATGACTCGCCGTACTTTTGACAGTCAATCTTATGCAGACACTGAACTTGTCAAAGTTAAAACGATGATTGGTCATGTGAGGCCCGGCTTATATGGTTGCATGAAGGTTTAACTCAGCGATTGTGCGGCCCTTTGAAAGCACTTGAGTTGAAGGTTTGGCAGCCTATGAAAGCCTTGTTTTTTGTCTTTTGATTTATATTTGATTTGAGCATTTTTTGAGGTTCATCTCTTGTGACATGTTAATACATGGTTGAAAACCGATGAGGGCTATGATGCCTTATGGTTCATATATGAATCTATCCGGAGTTTATTAACTCGGCCTAGCTTTGGACTATAAGTCGCCAGTGTATGATGATCTTATATACTTGGAAGCGATGTGCTCTAAATTTTGGGATATTACCCCTTGCTGCATACGACGTTGTAAGCCGGCGGTATATGTCAATTGAATAGGGCATTATGCGCTCAATCTTTTGGGTGGTAACCCTTACTGGATAGGTATGATAAGCTAGCAATGTGAGCAAATATCACAGGTATGATATTTTGTTATGGTTATATAAGATTATGATTGAACCGGCCCTGGTTATGGACTGCTTTTAGTCACCAGTGGTTTTTATAGGGTATTATGACCCGCCCTGGGGTAAACTGCCAATGTACTTGTGATCTATTTGTGCGGGTAAACTAATAAATCTGGTACACATAGTTGATGAAATCATGAGCATAAGTGGCAGATCTTCAATTGGCAGATTAACAGTGTCATGCAAAACAAAACATGCACGATGGCATGGCAGATCAAGAGTTTAACTAGCCTATTACAAGGCATCTGATGGATCAACGAGGATAAGTGTTTTGAGATATCAACACAGCAAAATATTATGCTTTATAAATCGACTTATGGTTGTTGGCGGGTTCACGCCTCCGGGTCATCCTGCACCTCTTGTTCATCTTCAGCTCCTTGCTTATGCATCAGCTGGAAGTCAGGCACAGCCCAGTTGATACCGGTCAATGCTCTAAACATAGCTTCATCATGAATAAGGTTTGATGGATCAATGCCAGGAGCGAATGTATGTGTTGGAGTAAGTGACCACGGGTAGCCTAGCCGGCTCCCCCTGGCCTTTCTGAAAAAATTACGAGCCGATCTGGCTCTCAAGAATCCAAGACATGGGGCCGCCTTCCCCTGGCCGGCTGTCTCCCAGGCCGGCTATCAGAAGGCGGCCCGACTTCAGCCCTCATGAAGAAAGCCGCGGGAGGGCCGGCTCCGAGGAGCCGGCTGCAAGAAGGCTGACTCCAAGGAGCTCGCTCCCATAAAGCGGTCGAGATCGTACCCTCGAAGTCTGCACCCACATAACGGTGATGCGACGGGGCGTGGCTACAATAAGGCTGGCCACCCCCGAATCCCGAAGCACGCCTGGCACAGTGCGCCGTACGGGTGGCCATGACCCGTCCGGCGCAGCACTGTTGCCACGTTGACCTTGATGTCATCCACGACGGGCTGCCAGTACGGCCCACGGGCGGTGGGCCCCTTCGGGCAGAGAGACACCCGAAGGCGGCTAGACCTCCCCAGGTCGGCCCGAGATAGAGCCCCCGCAGCCGGCTTGCCACCTCCCTCGAAGAAGACACCCCATTAAGGAGACAAGACGCGGAGGGGCTACAGTGATCGCTTACCGGACGGCAGCACTGTAGCCACGCTTACCTCGGCAAAGCCCTCGTCACCAAGATTGAGAAACAGTAACCAGCCATCGACAAGGCCCTGGACAGTAGGGCCTGCCTGTCCACCCAGGAGCTGGCAGCCGGCGGGACCCACCAGTCAGTGGGCCCCACGGCGGGCCCCAGCAGTCGGCGCGGAAGCCGGCGAGCATAGACACAGACAGCTGGGCCCCGTGCCCAGCCGGATTACCATTGTACCCCCGAGGGGTAGGCCTATATAAACCCCCGGGGCACCCATGCAAAGGGTTGATCACTACTAGTTTTAGACACCACGTAGGAGAGCCCTTCTTCCTCCTCTCGCCAAACAGCTCAAGGAGCATCATGTAGCTACTTGTTCATTGAGTGATCATGCGGAGACCCCGCAGAGCAGCAATAGGGGTGTTATCTCCACAGAGAGCCCCGAAGCTGGGTAAGATTCGCCGGCGTGCATGTCGTCACCTCATCCTGTTTCCAGGCACCGGCGATGTTTTACTGGCTCCCACAATGATAAGCCACCCGTTGGCATATGTCGCACCTACCACCCGACATTTGGCGCCCACCATGGGGCCAGGTGCACCGTTGTCCGGAGACCTGTTCTGGACGGGAACCCTCTTCCTCCCCCGCGAGCGTAGCCAGCCCGGCACACCCGATGGCGCTTGCCACGACGCGCTGCAAGGCGTCACCAACGCCTGCGCAGCGAGAAGCCTCGCTGATCTCCTCGACAAGACCCTCATCTCCGACGAGCTCGCCTCCGACGCGGGCACCGACCACCTCATCAACCTCCTCGGCCGGCTCCATGTCTCCGGCGAGCATGCTGTGGATTTGGAGTCGGTTGGCTCCACCGATCCGATGCCTGTCGACTCCGACACGGCCTCATTCGACACCTTCCCCACCAACGTCACGATCTACAACGACCCGCTTCCCCGAGCCGATGGCTGCGACGCTGTCACCACCGAGGTGATGGTCATCGGCCACGACAGCGCAGCCGACGAGAGCGCCCACGACGCCCCGCACGCGGTGGTCCACGACTTGTCCATCCCCCTCCCGGCCGACGCCGACGCTGAAGCACTGGAGGCTCGCCGCCTCGCCCTCCTCGCGGAGGGCCGGAAGTTGGTTTCCATGAACGCCTCGCAGAGGCCCACCGACGCGAGGCCGACCGTGCTGCCTTTGGCACGCCGCCCCCAAGCGGGCCTAGCCGGGCCGGCGTTGTCAGACAGCGCGGCGTTGTCGTTGCCGACACGTTAGGAGTCGCCCGCCCAGTCTATGCCACTCCACTCGAAAACCTGCGTGCCGCCCAGGCAGCCGTAGACGAGCTAGATGGACTGGGGGCCGAAGAACTCCCCCACATGACCCGACGCATCCAGCAGCTGATCGATGCATCCGCGCAGCGGCATGAAGCCGACGCCCGCGCGGAAAGCCCTCCCCCGCGCCGAGATCACGGCACGACGTCCCGGACGCTGACTGCGGGTAGAGACCGCGCGCGGCGCGAGAAAGAGCCGTGGAGTAGAAGGCCACCCTCGGGCCGTGGAGTGGCGGGGCAACCCGCCCCCGCCCCGACCCCGTGGAGAGAGATATCCCACCCCGCCGCCTGTTGCGCATCCGACTCTCAGCGGCCGGCTAGGTCACCGCGAAGGAGTCGGCGAGAACGACGCCCGCCATCGGATCGACCGTCTGGCGCGATCCCTGGCGCTGGAAGAAGAAGACAATGTCGGTCCGCCTTGCTTCGGCCCCCGCATCCGCGATGAGCCCTTCCCCAAAGGGTTCTCGCCCCCAAGAGACACGCCCAAGTACAACGGCTCTGTGAAGCCGGAAGATTGGTTGATCGACTACTCCACGGCGGTTAGCATAACCAGCGGCAACAGGCGCGTTGCCGTGAAGTACATGCCCCTCATGCTGCAGGGCACGGCGCGGACCTTTCTCAACAGCCTCAAACCACACAGCATCAACAGCTGGCTAGATTTCACAGAAGCTTTCGTCTGCAACTTCACCAGCACCTACAAGCGGGCTCCCAAGCCCGGACAGCTCTCCTTGTGCGTACAAGGCCCCGCCGAGTCCACTCGCGACTACCTCACGCGTTGGGCCGAGCTCCGCAACTCTTGCAAAGGGGTGCACGAGGTACAAGCCATAGAATACTTCACTGCCGGGTGCCGAGAAGGCACCCTCCTTAAGCACAAGCTTCTCTGCGATCAGCCGACTACCCTCGACGAGCTTTTGGACATAGCGGACAAGTACGCCACCGCCGACTCAATGAAGACCGAGCTCCGGGTAGACGCGTCCTGGAAAGTACTCAACCCGGCGCCCAAGACGCCGGCTGGGGATTCCGGCCGACGCCCACACTCGAACGACCACAAGCGCAAGGGCCCCGCGCCGCCTCCCATCAGCCGGCAGGTGGCCACAGTCGAAGACGTGCCGCCCGAAGGGCAGCCCGCGCCCAAGAAACCCAAGGGCGGCAGGCCGGCTTGGCAGCCGGCCTTTTCCTACGAGCAAACTCTCGACGCCCCGTGCAAGTTCCACAGCGGCGCGAAGCCGTCCAACCACACAACCCGGAAGTGCCATTGGCTCACCCGAATCTCTAAAGGCGAAGGGCTCGCACCGCCTCCGCCTGTCGGTCCGCCGCCTCCGGCTCCGCAGCCGCCGGCCGCTCGGCCCGCAGTCGGAGCCGTGCACGACGAGTTCCCCGACGAGCATGCCGCCTATATCATCTTTACAAGTTAGCCCGAAGACCGGCGCAGCAAACACCGAGAGCACCAAGATGTCAACATGGTTGCTGCCAACCCCGCCGAGCACATGCACTGGTCAGAAAAACCTATCAGCTGGAGCCGGACCGACCACCCAGAGGTGATGCCGTCTCCTGGCTCTTATGCGTTGGTTTTGGATGCCACCCTTGCAATGGACAGACGCGCTGCCCAATTCTCCCGCGTGCTGATAGACGGCGGGAGCAGCATCAACATCCTGTACCGTGACACCATGGAGAAGCTGAATGTCAAGACGAAGCAACTCAAGCCTACTCGAACTGTGTTCCACGGCATCGTACCCGGCCTGTCCTGCGCCCCCATTGGCAAGATCAAGATTGATGTACTCTTTGGGGACAAGGAGCATTTCCGCCGGGAAGCGATCTGGTTTGAAGTGGTGGACCTGGAGAGCCCTTACCATGCATTGCTTGGCCGACCTGCCTTGGCCAAGTTCATGGCAGTTCCCCACTATGCCTACCTCAAGATGAAGATACCAAGCAACAAAGGCGTCATCACCGTAGCCGGCGATTACAAGAAGTCCTCCGAGTGCGCAGCAGCCAGCAGCCGGCTAGCCGAGTCCCTTGTGATTGTCGAAGATAAGAAGATGTTGGACCGGGTCGTGGCCATGGCCAGCAAGCAGTCGGCCCTGTCCCCTGATCCCAAGGAGTATGATGCCCAAGGATCTTTCCAGCCGGCCAAGGAGACAAAGAAGATACCTCTTGACCCCGAGCACTCAGAGAGGTTTGCCGTCATCGGGGCAAACCTAAACAGCAAATAGGAAGGTGAGCTCACCGACTTCCTCCATGAGAATGGGACATCTTTGCATGGTCCCCAAGGACATGCCGGGTGTTCCGATGGAATTCGCCGAGCAAAAATTACACGTCCGAGAAGACGCCAAACCAGTCAAACAACCCCTCCGCCGACTGTCGGAGGAGAAACGCAGGATTGTGGGAGAGGAGATAGCCCGGCTTCTGGCAGCCGGCTTCATTATGGAAGTTTTCTTTCTAGAGTGGCTCGCCAACCCGGTCCTCGTGCTAAAGAAGAACAACAAGTGATGCATGTGTATAGACTACACGAGCCTCAACAAGGCCTGCCCCAAAGATCCCTTTGCCCTGCCAAGGATTGACCAAGTGATAGACTCCACGGCCGGACGCGAGCTGTTGAGTTTCTTGGATGCTTACTCAGGATACCACCAAATAAAGTTAGATCCGGCTGACCGCCTGAAGACCGCCTTCATCACGCCATTCGGAGCCTTCTGCTACCTGACTATGACATTCGGCTTGAGAAATGTCGGTGCCACTTTTCAGCATTGCATGCAGAAGTGCCTCCTCAAGCAGCTCGGCAGAAATGCTCACGTCTATGTAGACGACATTGTGGTGAAGACGGAGAAGCGCGGCACCTTGCTGGAAGACCTCAAGGAAACATTTGAGAACCTACACCGTTTCCAAATCAAGCTCAACCCCGAGAAATGCGTGTTCGGAGTGCCAGCTGGCCAGCTCCTAGGCTTTCTGGTCTCCGAACGCGGCATCGAATGCAACCCGGTGAAGATCAAGGCCATTGAGAGAATGGCGATTCCCACCAAGCTTCGAGACATCCAGAAGTTCACCGGGTGCTTGGCCTCCCTAAACCGCTTCATCAGCCGGCTCGGAGAGAAAGCTCTCCCCCTCTACCGCCTCATGAAGAAGACCACTCACTTCGAGTGGAATGACCAAGCTGACCAAGCTTTCCACGAGCTAAAGAAGGTGCTGGCCACACCGCCAGTCCTAGCAGCGCCGACTGAGAAAGAGCCCATGCTCCTCTACATTGCCGCAACCAGCCGGGTGGTCAGCACCGTCATCGTAGTCCAACGCCCAGAAGATGGCCGAGCCCAGCCGGTCCAGAGGCCGGTGTACTATTTGAGCGAGGTAATGTCCACCTCGAAGCAGAACTACCCGCACTATCAAAAGATGTGTTATGGCGTGTACTTTGCCGCCAAGAAGCTGAAGCCCTACTTCCAAGAGCATCCCATTACGGTCGTATGCACCGCCCCGCTGGCCGAGATCATAGGCAGCCGGGATGCATCCGGCTGGGTGGCGAAATGGGCCATCGAGCTGGCCCCTTACGCGATCTTCTACCAGACTCGCACCGCCATCAAATCCCAAGCATTGGCCGACTTCCTCATCGACTGGGCCGAGACCCAGTACCTGCCGCTGGCTCCCGAGTCCACTCATTGGCGCATGCACTTCGATGGGTCCAAGATGCGCACCGGCTTGGGAGCCGACATCGTCCTCACCTCTCCCAAAGGCGACAAGCTCAGATACACGCTGCAAATCCACTTTGCCGCCTCCAACAATGTAGCCGAGTACGAGGCGCTCATACACGGGCTCCGGCTTGCCAAAGAGCTCGGCATTCGCCGGATCCTATGTTATGGCGACTCGAACTTGGTGGTCCAGCAATCATCCGGCGACTGGGATGCCAAGGACACAAATATGGCAAGATACCGCTTCCTCGTTCAGCAGAACAGTGGGTATTTTGAAGGATGCGAGTTCCTCCACGTACCGCGAGCCGACAACGAGCCAGCCAATGCTCTCGCTCGAATAGGCTCCACCCAGCAAGCAATACCAACCGGCGTCTCTCTACAATGCCTCCTCAAGCCGTCTATCAAGCCGTCTCCAGAGTTTGATTCCATATTTGTGCCGCCTGACCCCGACGCGGCCGGGTCCGGCTCAAAGAGCCAAGCAGGTGACCCGGGGACTTCGATAGTCGGCCCAGGGACGTCAGCAGGCGGCTCGGGGACTTCCGTAGTTATGCCCGACCCGGGGACTGCCTCACCCGGCTCGGGGACTGCGGTAGTCGGCCCGAAGACTACACCAACACAACAGGCAGCGGCCGACTCCAGCATTTCACCGCCCAGCCCGCCCGCCCTGGTCGCAGTAGCCGTTTTGGCAATAGTAGAAGTCGCAACTCCGTCATGGGCTCAATCCATCCTCAACTTCCTAATAAACCAAGATCTGCCGGCTGATGAAGTAGAGGCAAGACAAGTCCAACACCGAGCCGGAGCATACACAATCGTCAACGGAGAACTCGTCAAGCGCAGTGTCACTGGAGTCCTCCAGTGATGCGTTGAGCAAGAGAAGGGCATTGCAATCCTCAGAGACATCCACCAAGGAGAATGCGGCCACCATGCGGCCTCAAGATCACTCGTCGCCAAAGCCTTCCGCCATGGTTTCTTTTGGCCGACTGCTTTGGATGACGCCAAGGAGTTAGTTAAACATTGCAAAGGGTGCCAACTCTTCAGCTCCAAGCAACACATGCCGGCTTCAGCACTCAAGACCATTCCCCTCACTTGGCCCTTCGCCGTTTGGGGACTGGACAGGGTGGGCCCATTCAAGACGGCGCGCGGCAGCATGACACATCTGCTTGTCGCCGTGGACAAATTCACCAAATGGATTGAAGCAAAGCCGATCAAGAAGCTGAATGGGCCGACTGCCGTCACATTTATCGCAGATATAAGAACTCGGTACGGCGTGCCACACAGCATCATCACCGACAATGGCACAAATTTTGCCAAAGGAGCCTTGGCACGTTTCTGCGCAACGCAAGGCATCCACTTGGATCTAGCATCGGTCGCCCACCCGCAGTCAAACGGCCAGGTCGAGCGAGCCAACGGCCTCATCCTTTCCGGCATCAAGCCCCGACTGATCGTACCACTGGAGCGTTCAGCCGGCTGTTGGCTCGATGAGCTGCCGACTGTCCTCTGGAGTCTGCGCACTACACCAAACAAGTCAACCGGCTTCACCCCTTTCTTCCTCGTGTATGGTGCCGAGGCGGTCATCCCAACTGACATCGAGTTCGACTTGCCTCGGGTAACCATGTACACGGAAGCGGAGGCCAAGGAAGCACGAGAAGATGGCGTCGACCTGCTGGAAGAAGGCCGGCTGTTAGCCCTCAGCTGGTCCGCCATCTATCAGCAGGGCTTGCGCCGCTACCACAGCCGGAAGGTCAAGCCAAGATCCTTCCAAGAGGGCGATCTTGTGCTCCGACTGATCCAGCGAACAGCCGGCCAGCACAAGCTCTCGGCACCTTGGGAGGGCCCCTTCGTCATTAGCAGAGCCTTAGGCAATGACTCCTACTACCTGATCGACGCGCAGAAGCCGAAGGCACGAAAGAGAGACAACTCCGGCAAGGAGTCGGAACGACCATGGAACGCCAACCTCCTCCGAAGGTTTTACAGCTGAAATGCAGTATGTATCACACTAACTTTTGTACTAAGTATGAGACAATAGGCCCCCCGAGGAGAGCTCGGGGACTGCCATCTTTTTATCTATGAATGAAGAGTATCATGCTTATGACCTTGTCATTACATTTACTTGTTCCGTCCGGCACCGGGTTCGACTAGTCGACCCGGGCACTGGCCGACTGGAGTTATATTAGAAGTCCTACCCGCGATCAGACAAGTAGTGTGCTGGCACCCAAGCCTTCTCTTGCCAAAAGTTGCAGTTCGAAGAACCGGCTGTCCGACTGGCAAGAGTTAAAGGCAGGAAAGGACGCCCACACGAAAAACGGCTAGGGACTAACGGACTAATATAACAAAAGCCGGTTTCTCTCCCACCACCGACCGACTACTAGAGTAGCCGGCCGGCCGGCTTCCATTCACTTCACTTCAATCCAAGAAAGCTCGAGTACTTGCCTCCCCAAAAGGGGAAGGCGGCAAAGGAAACAGCCTAAGGATAAAAAGCATACATGAAAGGAAACCAAACATGCACAAGTTAATATTCACATAAAAGACCTTCAAAAGGCCAGCATTAAACATAGTATTGGATACACCCCCAGTGGGTGGAACTGCGGAAGCTTAACAAAATTGTTCAGAAGGCAACAAGCAGGAAAAAACAGGGATGGCAGATTAAGCCGGTGGAGCGACTGACGAGCCGGGCAGGTCGGCGGAGACGGCAGTGCCGGCTGGCGAACCTCGGCATGATCACCGCCTCCCGCAGAAGGCGCGCTTGCGCGCGCCTCGTTGCTGGAGGCACGGTCAGGCTGAGGTTGGCTGGCTGTTCCACCGGCCGGCTCGACGTCTTCGTTTTCCTCTCCTTCGTCGTCTTCGCCTTCATCGCTGGAGGCGATCTCTTCTGCCGAGTCTTCACCCGCCGCCGGGTCCAGCCCGAACCACTCCTCCAGCTGGGCGATGCCGTCATCATTAATCTCGGGAGGGAAGACGCTGATGTCAGTACACTCGGTGATTGTCGATGCGCGCTGAGCGATAGCCGGCCGCACCTCCACTAGCTCTTCGTCGGCCTCCAGCCGCCAGGTGCGCAGCTGGTCCAGGTTCAGCCCCGGATACCAAGCTCGGACGAACTCCAGCGCCCGTCCAGCTCCAAGTCGGGCCGCCGACGCCTTCCAGGCCTCGAAGCGGCCAACCGCAACCTCCAGCCAGTCGGCAGTCCGACTCGGGGTGTGGGGAATCGTCTCGCTTGGCCAGAGGGCGGCCAACACCTGCGCTCCGGCGCGCTGGAGGCGGCGGAGCATACGATGAGCCGGCTGCAGTCGCGCTTGGACCGCCAAGAGTTGCTCTTCGAGCGACTGACTCGCGTCCGGCGCGACTTCAGCCCCCGCCCGCCGGCGCGCTTCGCGATGGGCCTCGATGGTTTGGGTGGCGAAGACGGAGTAGCCAGGAAAGTAGTCTGCACAGAGAATAAAAAGCAGATCAAGTCAGAACACAAGTCAGGCGGCAAGGGGCAGGCAAGAGCGAGGAAAGCGGCTTACTGTCGATCAAATCCTCAATACGGCCGAAGCCTTCATTCAGCACTTGCCTGGTCTCAGCCCAGCCCGCCGCTTCAATCTCGAACTCGGCCTTCAGGGCGGCTTTGTTATCCTGCGCCTTCTTCAGAGCCGCCTTGTGGCTCTCCTCCTAATCAGCCAGCTTCTTGGCCAGGCGGTCACGCTCCCGGACCAAGGCGTCGTACTCGGTTTCCTTGGCGCGAAGGGCGGCCTGCGCCTCGCTGAGCTGCCCCCTTAAGTCGGCATTGGCTTCTGCGAGCACGAAAGACAAAAGAAAAACCAGTAAGGTGAAGTCGTCAGGAAAGATCCGACCCGACTGCTCAGCAGTCGGCCCGAATCTCGGGGACTACACCCAGTGGGTGCGCTGACGTGCCCCCACAGGAGATGAACGAAACCAAGTACATACTCCGGCTGCTGATCAGGTCTTCGGTTCTCCGACCCAGCTCCTGAGCCTGGGAGTTTAAGGCGGCAGCGCGGAGGTTATGATACTCCTGGAAGATTAGACAGGAGGCGAGAATAAGGTAGTCGTCAAGGAAGATCCGACCCGACTGCTCAGCAGTCGGCCCAAATCTCGGGGACTACACCCAGTGGGTGCGCTGATGCGCCCCCACGGAAGAGATCAAGAGAACAAAACAACCAGAGCTAGAAGACTCACCCGGATGACGGCCCGTGTCGCAAGGAACTCCTGGGTGTATTGCTGCAGCGAGGCGGCTTGGGCCCAAAGCCAGTTCCGAACCTATTGGGCCGCCTCATTTAGCTCGCCCGTCCCGCCGCTGGGAGTCCACTCAGATGTGCCGGTGCTGGCCGCCTCCAAGGCCTCCGCCATCCAGCTGGCACCCGTAGCATGGTGCGGCTCCGGCGCAGCGGTGCCTCCCCCTGCGCACCGGCGCATTGCTGGCTGCACCTCGAGGCCGGCTCCTGCTTCCGGCTCACCCCCGGCCGGCTGCTCTGGCGCCGCAGCCGACTGGCCGCCTTGGCCCGCTCCGGTTGGCGCTGCCGGCGGCGCCCCCTCCACGAAGATCACGGAGTCCTCCCTCCGCTCCATCACCGGCGGTTCTTGGTCGACCTCCTCCAGCGGAGGCACAGGAATGTTGGGGGCCACGGCGCGGAGGGGAAGGGCTAGCAGCGGAGGCTGGTTGTGCGAAGCCTCCGCTTCCGTCTTCGCAGCTGTCGCCTCCGCCCGGGCCTTGGCTGCTGCATCGGCCCGCTCCTTCGTCGCCTGGGCGGCCCTTCGCTCCGCCGCCTCCCGCTCCTCCCGCACCTCTCGTGCGTTCCGCTCCGTGGCCTCCCTGAGGTCGGCGCGGGGATCCACACGGCGGGAGCCCGAAGACCCTCCAGTCAGCCCAACTACGGAGCCGCCCGGACCCCGCTCAAGGGAAAGCGGCGCCCTGTTCGGCGAGCAAAGAAAGGTTTAGAAGAGTTTTCAATCGAAAAGAACAACAAAAAATATGTATCCAAGCATTCGACAACTTACGCTGAGATCGCCTGCGGTTGCTTCACCGCCTTGCGGAAGCGGGCCGCCTTCGCAGCGGCCTCATCTCGCTTGGTCGCGGCTGTGGAAGCCTTGGACTTCTTCGGCCGGCTGCCAAAGAGGATCGACATGGCCCGGCGCTTCTGGGCGCCGCCGCCAGCAGCCGACACGGTGGACGAGCTCGCGCCTTGATGATCAGACGCCGGCTGGCGGCGAGGGGCGACTTCGACCTCGGCATCATCCGGCCAGTCCTCGAAGCCGGCCGTGAGCCCCGCGCCTCCGGCCTCGTCGTTTTCCCCCACGATGGCGTCTTCCATGGCGGCCGCTCCCAGGTCCGGGTCGTCGGCGTCGTCCACCGTGCGGTCAGGGACGAGCCGGCGCTCTATCCCTGCGGCACCGGTCGTCGGTGGAAGGAGAGGGTTCTGCTAGGGGCAAACCGACTGATCAGAGGCCGGCTATCATGAGGCCGGCTACCAAAGGAATAAAAGAAGAAAGAACTTACGGCAAGCGGAGGGTTGGTGCGGGAATACGGCTCCTTGCCGTATCGCCAATCCTCGGCGAGCTTGCAGTTGGAGATATAGTTCACCATGTAGAAGACCTCCGCATGAGGCATCTCCCTGGTGCTCAGCTGGCTTGGGTCGAAGCGGCCGCTCATCTGACAAACCATGTGAGGCCGGCTTTGGAGGGGAAGAACCCGGCACTCCACGAAGGCGGCCACCAAGTCGGCTCCGGTCAGGCCCTCTAACTAGATCATCACCCGAAGCCGGGAGACGGCTGCGTTCCCGGCCTGAGACAATGACCTGGCCCGGTAGCTCCACGAAGGTCGCCTCCCAGCCGGCGGGCCAGCTTCATAAGCCGGCAGGTTGACGTAGTCGCCTTGCTGTGCGACATTCTTCACGTAAAAGTATGACTTCTGCCAGAGCTTCACCGACTGGATCAGCGGGATGGGCGGGAACGGGTTGTTCTCGCTCGCCCGCCACATGGCAATGAAGGCTCCGCAAGGGGCGGGCACGCCCGCGACGACGGCGGTGCCGAGCTTGCTTTGGAAGAATTCTGCCCAGAGCTCGAGCGTGGGGAGGACCCCAAGGAAGCCTTCACACAGCGTGACGAAGGCCGACAGCAGCATCACCGTGTTGGGCGTGAGGTGATGTGGCTGGAGGTTGTAGAATTCGAGGAAGGCTCGGAGGAACCCGCTCGTCGGAAGGCCGAAGCCGCGCAGGCAGTGCGAGCGGAAGATCCCCTGCTCGCCCTCCTCCGGTGCCGGCGAAACCTCCTTCTCCGGCGCTAGACGAACCCGAACGAAGTCCTTGCCGGGCAGGCGTCGCGTTTGGCGGAGGAACGCGACGTGGTCTTCATGGACATTGGAGCCATCCCACGAGCTTGACAGCGCCATGGGGCAGCATGGCGAGAAGCAAGACGATGCGGCGGCGGAACGGCGCGGCAAAGAGTTACTGCGACGGCGGGAAGGAGAAGAAGGAAGACGAGAGGGGGCGGAGCGAGGGAGAGCGTGCGATCCTCTGCCGCTCCCCCTCCTCCCCCTACTTATAGAACGCGCGGCGGAGCCGAGGGGGCGTGGCGTGGGGGGACGTGGGGATCAACTGTGCCCACTCCCCCACTCCCGCGCTTAATACGCCCTAATGGCATAATAAAATCGCTGCGGGAAGGCGAGCGGTCCGCATGGGCCGCAGAAGATCCACGCTCGGGCCAAGGCCTAGTAGTGGCGGGCCCGGGCCTGCGGCGGCGTCCCGTCACGCGCGTGCACTGGCAGGGTTTCCTCGCCATGTGGCCCGCGGGATGGCCTGCGGACAGCTCGCAGGTCGACTGCGTTCCCGCCTACGAGAAACGGAGCCCTCCAAAGTCAGAGCGCACAAGCAAAGCCGGCCCCTTAGGATAGGAAGCTGACCAAGCTTCTCGTCCCTTTATCAGCCTCGAAGCTCGCTCAGCTTTGGGGACTACTGTCGGAGTAAGTGACCACGGGTAGCCTAGCCGGCTCCCCTTGGCCTTTCTGAAAAAATTACGAGCCGATCTGGCTCTCAAGAATCCAAGACATGGGGCCTCCTTCCCCTGGCCGGCTGTCTCCCAGGCCGGCTATCGAAAGGCGGCCCGACTTCAGCCCTCATGAAGAAAGCCGCGGGAGGGCCGGCTCCGAGGAGCCGGCTGCGAGAAGGCCGACTCCAAGGAGCCGGCTCCCATAAAGCGGTCGAGATCGTACCCTCGAAGTCTGCACCCACATAACGGCGATGCGACGAGGCGTGGCTACAGTAAGGCTGGCACCCCCGAATCCCGGAGCACGCCTGGCACAGTGCGCCGTACGGGTGGCCATGACCCGTCCGGCGCAGCACTGTTGCCACGTTGACCTTGATGTCATCCACGGGTAGAGAGACACCCGAAGGTGGCCAGACCTCCCCAGGTCGGCCCGAGATAGAGCCGGCTCCCCGCAGCCGGCTTGCCACCTCCCTCGAAGAAGACGCCCCATTAAGGAGACAAGACGCGGAGGGGCTACAGTGATCGCCCGCCGGACGGCAGCACTGTAGCCACGCATACCTCGGCGAAGCCCTCATCACCAAGATTGAGCAATAGTAACCAGCCACCGACAAGGCCCTGGACAGTAGGGCCTGCCTGTCGACCCAGGAGCCGGCAGTCGATGGGACCCATCAGTCGGCGCGGAAGCCGACGAGCATAGACACAGACAGCTGGGCCCCGTGCCCAGTCGGATTACCATTGTACCCACGAGGGGTAGGCCTATATAAACCCCCGGGGGCACCCATGCAAAGGGTTGATCACTGCTAGTTTTAGACACCATGTAGGGAGGAGAAGAGAGCAAGCAGAGCCCTTCTTCCTCCTCTCGCCAAACAGCTCAAGGAGCATCGTGTAGCTACTTGTTCATCGAGTGATCATGCGGAGACCCCGCAGAGCAGCAGTAGGGGTGTTATCTTCACGGAGATCCCCGAAGCTGGGTAAGATTCGTCGGCGTGCATGTCTTCGCCTCATCCCGTTTCCAGGCACCAGCGATGTTTTACTGGCTCCCACAATGATAAGCCACCCGTTAGCATATGTCGCACCTACCACCTGACAGTATGTTTACGAATCGGCGGGATGAGGTCTATTGGCTGGTGAACCGGTGCTTTCATTTTCTTGTTTTCAGCATCATAAGCTGCTTGGTATGTGGCAAGATTGGTTTCATCAGCCAGCTTACTCGCTAAGGGGCGCATTGCTCTTGCTATTTCTGCAAAGTCATCAACACTGAAGGCAGTTTCGTCTTCTTTAATGTTGGGGCAGCCATTGGCCAAATCTTCAGGATCAAGATCTGCTTGCCATGCCTTCGCCCGACTTAAGGCAGTCAAGGCACCGGCTCTGGCAGCTCCCCGTTTTAAGTCGTCAATCCTTCGGGGTAGCACGGACAACTACTCCAGTGTATCTTTGATAAGTGTCGATGGAGATTTCTTGTGCAGCTTAGCAGCAATGGTTTGTTGGGCACCAGTGTATAACTGTTCTACAAGAGTGTAGACAGCTTTAAGCCGGACACACATATCTGAGCCCAACTTAGCGCTCTGAGAACCTATATCTGTAAAGTTATAGGTAAGCCGGCGGGCGTTTATAATATGATTATTATGGTGCAAGGGAGACATGTTCTTACCGAAGATGGTTGATGACATGATATTGATCTCTTGCTTTAAGCCAGATAACTCCTCAATCACTGGTTTAAGTGCGTCTTCAGCATCTTCCGATCTCTTCAATAGAGCTGCCTTTTCAATTTCTCATCCATCTTTGTCAGTGTTGAAGTTTTGCTTGAGCTGCTCAATGTTATCTAAACAGTCTTCAATTACGATTTGGCCTTGGATGTTTCAGATTGTTGAGTTTTTATATTGGCCTTCAGATCATTGAGCTGCGAGTCCTTCTCAAAAAGTTCAGCCTGTGGTATAAGCATGGACAGATATTATGAGTATGATTATTGTTGAAGTCCCAAGCATAATACAAGTATTTTCCTTGGCACTTGGGGGCTAATGTATATTGCTCTTAAGATTTTTTTTTTGAAGTCCCAAGCACAATACAAGTATTATACTTGGCACATGGGGGCTAATGCATATTGCTCTTTGTTAAGACAGAATTATTGGCTGACCCGGACACATGATGTGATCCGGTTTATAACGACTACAGATTGGATTATTGATTTCAAATAGGATGATTAGTCCTGACTTGTCAGGACCCCGATCCTAAGTCACACCGATCTAGCTTGTAACACTTCATATCACTTTGCGGCCTCACGCACGGTATTCCCACGGGTGCCACCTTACCTGGCCCGGGACCGTTTGCGCCTTTTGGCTCACGTATATGATAGTGTCGCTAGCATCCATATGACAGAGAACCCGGGCCAACATTACTAGTCATGAACCCAAAGTGGCAATAACTTACGGGGACAGGCATACATGAAACAACATCGAACATGCCGGTAATCAGCGTGTGAATCCGGGCTGTGGCAACTGCGCTAACAGGACTCCGAGAAACCGGGCTGTAGCAGGCTAGCAGGACTCCGGAAGTCACCGTGTGACATTTCCCCGAAGGGACATACACAGGAACAAAGTAAATCAAATGCTGGCCAGTCTAAGTGTTCCGGAGCAGTAGTACTGGGCTAGCAGGACTTCGATAAACCGGGATGTAGCAGACTACCAAGGCTCAGTGAAAGCACCAGACTACATTTCCCCGTAAGAGATGCTTCCAAGGATAAACAACTAGGTTGTCAGATCCCACACATACCAAGCATTTCAATCATACACACAATATGCTCGATATGTGCAAATACAACATGGCATCACAACAAGACTCTATGACTCAGAGTATTTATTCATTAGGCTCCGAGGAGCCAAGTATTACAAACATGGGGTCTCATGACCCAACATACAGAGCATACAAGCAACAAGCACATGCGGAAGCTTAACTTGTCTGAGTACAGACATCTACAAATGAATAAGGCTGAGAAGCCTGACTATCTACCAGATCCTGCCGAGGGCACAAGATCGTAGCTGAGGTATCAAGCTAAACGTCGAAGTCCACATGGAACTACTAGCGAGACTGACGTCTCTCTGCAAAACATAAATTAAGCAAACGTGAGTACAAATGTACCCAGCAAGACTTACATCAGAACTAACTACATATGCATCGGTATCAACGAGGGGAGTGGTGGAGTTTAACTGCAGCAAGCCAGCCTTGACTCGGTGGCTATCTTAAACTACGACTACAAGTAACTCTTTTGAGGTGGCGCACACGAGTCCACATATTCACCATATCAATACACCACTATGGATCCGCTCCCATCTCCCTACGAGAAGGCCATCCATAGCACTCACGCTTATCTTGCGGGTTTTAGAGTATCCACTTTCACTTGTCTATGAACTGTTATAGGCAACCCAGAAGTCCTTTACCCCGGACACGGCTATTTGAATAGATCATTTATAACCCTACTGGGGTGTACTCCTTCACACACGCTCTCGCCACTTACACCATGTACACGTCGTGTATCTCGGTAACCTTCAAGTGGAAGCCAGCTGGCGAGGGAGTCGGCCACGACCTGACTAACCACACAAGTCTCTAGTCCTGGTTTAGCGTCTATTCGGGTTCCATCTGCGAGGACATCCAGCCAGAGTTTCGCTCACAGCCCCAAACGATGTGTGCAGGGTTCCCGAGACACCAAACGGGCGCCCGGTACACCGTGCCATGGTGTATCTACCGCATCATAGCCCACCCCTAGGGTCAGCGCTACGCACGACCGCCAACACATATCCTATAAACACCAGAAACTAGTTGCAACTCCTGGACAAAGGACTAGGGCAGTTAATAAGTCGAGAGGGTCAATTAAGGATCCCAATGAGTGGTAGTAGCTGTTCATGGATCACAAACACAGAACTCAGTTCCTGAGAATGGTTTCAATGAGACAACCCACCATGTACTCCTACATGGCCTCTCACCGCTACCTTTACCAAATCGTGTTCACACACTTAGCTCACACATAGTAGGACATGTTCATCACTATTCCAATTCATCCCCGATGAATCAGACCTGACTCAACTCTAAGCAATAGCAAGCATGACAAACATGCATGAATGAGTAGGCACATGAGGGCTCAAACAACTCCTACTCATGCTAGTGGGTTTCATCTATTTACTGTGGCAATGACAGGTCATGCAGAGGAAAAGGGGTTCAACTACCGCAGCATGTAATAGTCGAATCGTTGTTGTCCTAATGCAGTAAAAGAGAGCAGGAGCAAGAGAGTGGGATTCTATCGGAATGAACAAGGGGGTTTTGCTTTCCTGGCACTTCTAAAGATAATATAGCTCTTCATCGGTGTCATCGAACTCATCGTCGGAACTTCGTCTATTAAGAGGGGACAAATACCGGCAAACATGGAAGAACACAATCAATGCAACGCAACAATATGATGCATGATCATGACATGGCAATATGTTGTGGTTTGAGCTAATGCAACTAGAAACCAAATTAAATGAAGTTGGTTTAAACCAAGGGCTCAAATTCAAACTCCATATGTGCTTATTTAAATGCCAATTATGCAAATTGACATATACATCAACCTTCGGTTGTTCAAACATGCATGCAAATGGTACAGATGGATAGATTGGATTATTCTGATCATTTTTCATATATCCTTTATTTCATTCTGAGCTATAGATTAATTTCTATGATTTTTTGAAGTCCATAGCATTTTATACAATTTCCTGAATAAATTTAAATCCAGAAAATGCTTTACTGAGTCAGCATGACATAGGTGTGACGTCAGCAGGTCAACTAGGTCGGCCAGGTCAAATCTGACCGGTGGGGTCCGCGTGTCAGTGTCACAGCTAATTAACGGAGTTAATTAGTGCTAAGTTAATTGCTAACCTAAGTTAATTAGGGCGTGGGCCCACATGTCAGTGACTTAGCTGGTTAACTAAAAGTTAATTAGCACTAAACTAAATTAGCGGGGCTTTGGGCCCACTTGTTCGGACCCAGGGGAGGTCAACTGGGTCAACCCGTGTCAAACTCGCCGGAGTTGACATGGGGCTCGTCACCGACAAGGCCAGAGACGGCGAAGGGGCTCGGAATTCCTCCTCCAGCGACCAAATAGCCGTCGGAGGGCATCTATGTGACGCGGGCACTCATCCGCGTCGAGTAGTGGCGGTGTTTGCGCCTGGGGTGGCCGGAGTCGTCACCGGCGACGACCTTGGCGGTCGCGGGAGCTCGGGTGAGCTCGGGGTCGACGCTACGGCGGCCGGGGCAGCTCGTGTGGCGCACCTACATTCTCTACGAGGCGCGGTGAGCAAGATGGACGTGATGGCTGAGCCATTGCATGGCCGGAGTCACGCCGGCGGCGAGCTCAGTTGGTGGCATGCTACGGTCAGCAAGGGGGCGGCGGCTACGGCGTGCAAATGAGTCGGAGGAGAGGGGATTCGATTGAGGAGCTCGCGGCAGAGTCGACGGAGCAGACCGCGAGCTCGGGGGAGGTCGGACGGCATCGAATCGTCGGCGATTGTCGTCGGATCCCGCGGAAGAAGACGAAGGCGAGGACGACGGCACGGGGCTCCCGGTGTCACATGGCTTGGCGATGAGGAAGAGGGCGTCGCGGCGAAGCCGTTGGATGGTATGGAGAGGGGTAGGTTGGTCGGTGGCCACGGTGATCGTTGTCGGTGGCGACGGCCGCGTTCGAGTGTGCGTGAGAGATCGAGACAGAGGAGGGGGAGGAGCACGAGGAGAGTGAGAGAGAGACCAGGGAGGCTGTGTGGCCTCGTGGAGGCGTCCAGGCCCTCGGCGGCAAGCAAGAGGTGGCGCACGGCGGTGCGCGCGCCCGCCCTCCTGGCAGAGGAGGAAGACGACGGGGAAAGAAGCGGTGGTGGGCTGGGCCGGCCAGCTATAGTGCTGGGCCGGTTGGTGGCTACGCATGTAAGCCAGGTGAGTTCTAACCCTTTTTCTATTTTTGTTTCTTTTTTCTAATTTGTAGTTTGTTTTTGATCCAGTTTTAAAAACCAAATCAATTTTATAAGTCCTGAAAATATTCATGAGCACTTTCTGAATTATTTCAGTGGCCCACAAATAGTTCTAACATTATTTGAGCATTTAAATTATTTATAGTGTTTAAATGCCCAAAGTCAAATAGTTTAAGATTTAATTCAACAATCCAGGAATGACTTATAATTATGTTCATCATTTTTGGAAGAGGTTTTCACCTTTATCAGAAATCATGAACATTTCCAAAGGGCATTCTGGGTCATTGAAAAATATTTTATTTGAACCTATTTGAATTTCATTTGGTGCTAGGGTTTACCAACCCCCATTTCAAATTAAAAAAGTAATTTAGACAAGATGCATGGATGCTTGTGCCACTAATTGCAAACAATTCTAGGGCTGTGACAACTCACCCCCACTAAAGAAGAATCTCGTCCCGAGATTCAAGACGTCAGGTAAGAAGACAAAGGGGGCACAAACTAACATGGGATTCACGATCCAGGTTGCATCTCATAAGAACATTGATTCGATCACCATCTTTGTCTCGACGTCTTGCTCTGAGAACTCCAACTATCATGACAACAAGAGGAAAGGGAAAACTCTAGAAGGATCGATCTTCTCGAAGATAGAACAACCGACTATCAACTCACGGAATGAGGCATTGAACATTTCTTGAGCTGAGACATGAAACATACATCCAGAGGGATGGAGTGTAACAGAGGACGAAGGTTCACTACATAGACACAATTCCACACTTAAGAAGGTGGTGAACGGTTGTCAACGTAGCGAGGAGTTGAGTTGCCATGATACCATAATGAGACATCTTAGAGGAGGTGACTCGTAGAATTATTCCCTTAAGTGGCAAAAAGAATTACTTTTGATCCATAGATCATTGAAACTCTTCATACCAGCCTGAGGCAATTCACAATTGATTGTCTGGAGGAATTCGAGAGAATGACATATTTGGGCTAGGATGGACGATGTGGACTACCTTGTTGAAGACAACGCAATGGATGATTTTTGCTTATCATCAGAAATGGATGGGACCCATGGTAGGACCACTTTTGGAGATGATCCTCGAAGCAACTGCTAAGAAGGGCAGCCCATGGAAAATTGGCACGATGGGGTGCAAGCTGGGAACAAAATGGAAATGTTGGGAATGTTCTAACCATCATATCTGCCTGAGATTCAGATCTGGTTAGAAACGGGATACTTCAGACTCACATGTCTGAAAAGAAGAGTTGCAACACAAATCGACGAGATAATGTTGTGAGACTCTCAGGAGATGAACTACGATAGCAAGCTCCAAAACATGAGCTGGTTCTGCTACAAACTTGTGAACATGCTGTCCAAAACCAGCATGACCATGTAGTAGTCTTATAATAAAACATTACATAGTTTAGGTGGGGAACCATCATTGAGGATAACAAAATCTTGTGCATGAACTAGTATTTAGCACAACAAGCTCATTTTCCTTGAACAACTCAATCAGTGACTTGGTGTGCTAGGGAATACATATGGAGTGGAGGTAATTAATCTACCAAACCATAGAATACTTCGCACGTATGAATGACTGGTTTGGGATGATTCCAAGGGAAACAGAACAAACCTTTCTCAAATTCGTGGCGGCAACTTACACCTAATGCACGTGAACTTGGAGAAAGTCACTTCTTTCATCGAAGCATAAGCTTCATGAATGGAACACGAAGGCATTGCTTACAAAGTTCTCAACACTAGGTTGATGTTCAACATGAATCATGGGGGAGACAAAATGCTGCTGATGGGCTCAACAGCAACTCAACGGAATTTCCATATCACTGGACTTCCACCATCATGTGAACATGGTGATAGCATTGGTCAGACCAAAGTATGTAATGGTGTATGCTCGAGGGATCAACCACAAGTAAGACAACATTACGAACATCGTTGGTTTTGATTTGACTTGACGATAGCCCATACTCAAGTCAAAGTTTTGACAAGGCAATAGATCCAACAACTGATCACGAGGACCAATCAATGGAGACATCATCTTTCTTCAACACACACACACACGCACAAAAGATATCCCTTAACATGAACTAAGTCAGACAAGCTTTTATCTTCCAACTCTCCAAGTTGTTGTTTAGCTTAACCAACTAGCTCAGGGTATCCGACACAGATTCTTGGAGAAAGGGTGGTTTACAAGAAAACCAACTTGATCATGAGCTCAACATAATAGTCGGGGGACAACCTGGTGATTCTTCCGAGAAGATATTCGGAAAATCACGAACCACCGATATGTTACTAAGCTCGAGAACAATCTTGCTTTTCAGACAAGACGATATGATCAAAAGAGCAAGGGATTCAATCCTAACTCAAAGATCAAAGAGTGCACCAGAAATAAGAACAAGGTAGCACGATCAATCCTAGAATAGTGTTTCGATAACCAACACGCTAAGAATGATATTAGTGTCCATTAACTACCAAGCAACACGGTTGCTAGGAGTATTGATTTCACACATCATGGTTCACTTGTCGGCATTTTGGTTGTGACAACACGGGATCAAGGAATGAAAAATGATGGCAAGAAGTATCACTGCATCAAGAATTCATGAGAGATGGTGCAATTCTCATGACCATCCTGACATAAAGGGGGTAATACTCTAGGGTAGAACAGATCAAAAGCTGGATTGGCATTTGATCTGCAGAACACAACTACTTTGACCCAATCCTGGATATGGATGAGGTACTAGAGTTTCTTTCTCCTAGTCATTCTGAAATAGAATGGCTTAACGGACCACAAGAATAATAAGCATCGATAACACGAATGCACAATTACTCCTAACTATCAATTGATAGGCGATGGTCGGAATACAAATGAAGAGGGACAACTCAAGAGGACATATATCTTTCTGAGTTGTGGATGCATAGATTAATATGTCGAACCAAGTTCGACAGGTTTCTTCCAGATAACCCATGCAAAAAGGTAGAACTGGCAAAATCACAATTATGAATGGAGAACTCCTCAAGAGTACTCTGATTGTGATATTTTGGTTCAAAGAACTTCTGGCTTAATGGTTCATGGTATTTGGAAGAAAGAAATACCACGGACCTCGAGGACTGTCGCAAGGTTACTAATATCCTAAAGGAACGAGCAAACACTATCAACAGGAGGTAAGTAGGGTGAATCTCGGGTTCAAGAACCCAGGAATAGAATACCTACTACTAAATGGCATCACGGGATGGTTTCGTGAATGGTGGCCAGAATCATCACACCGAAACACAAAACATGGCTAGATTACTAGGTGACTCCCTAAAACACCTAGGGTCATAATAATAGCTCCAACATATATGTCGAGGCAATAGAGTACCTCAACTCATGGATTAGTGTGGTTGAACCGGCCCAAAGGAACATCGGGAACGGAAAGAAGGGATTTGCAAATGCATCAGACTATTTAGAAACCTGGGATGACTCGGACAGCATAACGGCTGTAAATGCTCAAAATGATTTGAGACATCCTGCAAAATGGTGGCATAACCACTTAACATCACAATATCAAAGTTCTGAGATGAACTGTCAACACACAGAAGTAGTAGGAACCGAACTCGGGCTTGAATCCATCAATCCTACGAGTCTACGGATTAGTAACACGTGATCCTGATAGAAAGACGAGATGCCTAGTTCTTAATCCCCGCAGAAAAGAAGAGGTTGACTTAGATCAGAAGGGCATAAGGTAAAGGAGTAAAAAGAGCCTTAAGTTCCCTTCCACAATCAATTCCCTTACATAACTAAAGCATTTCTAGACACAACTTCGACCAGTTTGCCTTGGTAATCCTATAGGCAGCCAGGCTCTGATACCAAAGCTGTCAGGACCCTGATCCTAAGTCACACCGATCTAGCATGTAACACTTCATATCACTTTGCGGCCTCACGCACGGTATTCCCACGGGTGCCACCTTACCTGGCCCGGGACCGTTTGCGCCTTTTGGCTAACGTATATGACAGTGTCGCTAGCATCCATATGACAGAGAACCCAGGCCGACATGACTAGTCATGAACCCAAAGTGGCACTAACTTACGGGGACATGCATACATGAAACAACATCGAACATGTCGGTCATCAGCGTGTGAATCCGGACTGTAGCAACTGCCCTAACAGGACTCCGGGAAACTGGGCTGTAGCAGGCTAGCAAGACTCCAGAAGTCACCGCGTGGCATTTCCCCGAAGGGACAGACACAGGAACAAAGTGAATCACATGCCGGCCAGTCTAAGTGTTCCGGAGCAGTAGTACTGGGCTAGCAGGACTTCGGTAAACCGGGCTGTAGCAGACTACCAAGGCTCAGTGAAGCACCAGACTACATTTCCCCATAAGAGAGGCTACCAAGGACAAACAACTAGGTTGTCGGATCCCACACATACCAAGCATTTCAATCATACACACAATATGCTCGATATGTGCAAATACAACATGGAATCACAACAAGACTCTACGACTCGGAGTATTTATTCATTAGGCTCCGAGGAGCCAAGTATTACAAACATGGGTCTCATGACCCAACATACAGAGCATACAAGCAACAAGCACATGCGGAAGCTTAACTTGTCTGAGTACAGACATCTACAAATGAAGAAGGCTGAGAAGCCTGACTATCTACCAGATCCTGCCGAGGGCACAAGATCGTAGCTGAGGTAGCAAGCTAAACATCGAAGTCCACACGGAACTACTAGCGAGACTGACGTCTCTCTTCAAAACATAAATTAAGCAAACGTGAGTACAAATGTACCCAGCAAGACTTACATCAGAACTAACTACATGTGCATCGGTATCAACAAGGGGGGTGGTGGAGTTTAACTGCAGCAAGCCAGCTTTGACTCGGTGGCTATCCTAAACTACTACTACAAGTAACTCTTTTGAGGTGGCGCACACGATTCCACATATTCACCATATCAATACACCACTATGGATCTGCTCCCGTCTCCCTACGAGAAGGCCACCAATGCACTCACGCTTATCTTGCGAGTTTTAGAGTATCCACTTTCACTTGTCTATGAACTGTTATAGGCAACCCATAAGTCCTTTACCGCGGACACGGCTATTCGAATAGATCATTTATAACCCTGCATGGGTGTACTCCTTCACACACGCTCTCGCCACTTACCACCATGTACACGTCGTGTATCTCGGCAACCTTCAAGCGGAAGCCTGATGAGGGAGTCGGCCACGACCTGACTAACCACACAACTCTCTACTCCAGGTTTATCGCCTATTCGGGTTCCATCCACGAGGAGATCCGGTCAGAGTTTCGCTCACAGCCCCAAACGATGTGTGCAGGGTTCCCGAGACACCAAACGGGCGCCCGGTACACCGTGCCACGGTGTATCTACCGCATCATAGCCCACCCCTAGGGTCAGTGCTATGCACGACCACCAACACATATCCTATAAACACCAGAAACTAGTTGCAACTCCTCAACAGAGGACTAGGGCAGTTAATAAGTCGAGAGGGTCAATTAAGGATCCCAATAAGTGGTAGTAGTTGTTCATGGATCACAAACACAGAACTCAGTTCCTGAGAACGGTTTCAATGAGACAACCCACCATGTACTCCTACATGGCCTCTCACCGCTACCTTTACCAAATCGTGTTCACACACTTAGCTCACACACAATAGGACATGTTCATCACTATTCCAATTCATCCCCGATGAATCAGACCTGACTCAACTCTAAGCAGTAGCAGGCATGACAAACAAGCATGAATGAGTAGGCACATGAGGGCTCAAACAACTCCTACTCATGCTAGTGGGTTTCATCTATTTACTGTGGCAATGACAGGTCATGCAGAGGAAAAGGGGTTCAACTACCGCAGCATGTAACAGTTGAATCGTTGTTGTCCTAATGCAGTAAAAGAGAGCGGGAGCAAGAGAGTGGGATTGTATCGGAATGAACAAGGGGGTTTTGCTTGCCTGGCACTTCTAAAGATAATATAGCTCTTCATCGGTGTCATCGAACTCATCGTCGGAACTTCGTCTATTGAGAGGGGACAAATACCGACAAACAAGGAAGAACACAATCAATGCAACGCAACAATATGATGCATGATCATGACATGGCAATATGTTGTTGTTTGAGCTAATTCAACTAGAAACCAGATTAAATGAAGTTGGTTTGAACCAAGGGTTCAAATTCAAACTCCATATGTGCTTATTTAAATGCCAATTATGCAAATTGCCATATACAGCAACCTTAGGTTGTTCAAACATGCATGCAAATGGTACAGATGGATAGATTGGCTTTTTCTGATCATTTTTCAAATATAATTTATTTCATTCTGAGCTATAGATTAATTTCTATGATTTTTTGAAGTTTATAGCATTTTCTGAAATTTCCTGAATAAATTTAAATCCAGAAAATGCTTTACTTCGTCAGCATGACATAGGTGTGACGTCAACAGGTCAACTGGGTCGGCCAGGTCAAATCTGACCGGTGGGGTCCGTGTGTCAGTGTCACACCTAATTAACGGAGTTAATTAGTGCTAAGTTAATTGCTAACCTAAGTTAATTAGGGCGTGGGCCCACATGTTAGTGACTTAGCTGGTTAACTAAAAGTTAATTAGCACTAAACTAAATTAGCAGGGCTCTGGGCCCACTTGTCCGGACCCAGGGGAGGTCAACTGGGTCAACCCGGGTCAAACTCGCTGGAGTTGACCCGGGGCTCGTCGCGGGCAGGGCCAGAGACGGCGGAGGGGCTCGGGATTCCTCCTCCGGCGACCAAATGGCCATCGGAGGGCATCTACGTGACGCGGGCACTCATCCACGTAGAGTAGTGGCGGTGGTTGGGCCTGGGGTGGCCGGAGTCGGCGTCGGCGTCGACCTTGGTGGTCGCCGGAGCTCGGGTGAGCTTGGGGTCGATGCTACGGCGGCCGGGGCAGCTCGTGCGGGCACCTACGTTCTCTACGAGGTGCGGTGAGCAAGATGGACATGACGGCTGAGCCATTGCGTGGCCGGAGTCACGCCGGCGGCGAGCTCAGGCGGCGGCGTGCTACGGTCAGCAAGGGGGCGGCGGCTACGGCGTGCAAATGAGTCGGAGGAGAGGGGGGGTTCGATTGAGGAGCTCACGGCGGAGTCGGCGGAGCAGACGGTGAGCTCGGGGAAGGTCGGACGGCGTCGAATCGTTGGCGGTTGTCATCGGATCCCGTAGAAGAAGACGAATGCGAGGACGACGGCACGGGGCTCCCGGCGTCACGTGGCTTGGTGATGAGGAAGAGGGCGTCGCGGCGGAGCCGTTGGATGGTATGGAGAGGGGTAGGTTGGCCGGTGGCCATGGTGATCGTCGTCGGTGACGACGGCCGCGTTCGGGTGTGCATGAGAGATCGAGACAAAGGAGGGGGAGGAGCACGGGGAGAGTGAGAGAGAGACCAGGGAGGCTGTGTGGCGTCGTGGAGGCGTCCAGGCCCTCGGCGGCAAGCAGGAGGTGGCGCACGGTGGTGCGCGCGCATCGGGCACGCGCCCGTCCTCCTGGCAAAGGAGGAAGATGATAGGTAAAGAGGTGGTGGTGGGCTGGGCCGGTTGGTGGCTGCGCATGTAAGCCAGGTGAGTTCTAACCCTTTTTCTATTTTTGTTTCTGTTTTTCTAATTTGCAGTTTGTTTTTGATCCAGTTTTAAAAACCAAATCAATTTTATAAGTCCTGAAAATATTCATGAGCACTTTCTGAATTATTTCAGTGGCCCACAAACAGTTCCAACATTATTTGAGCATTTAAATTATTTATAGTGTTTAAATGCCCAAAGTCAAATAGTTTAAGATTTAATTCAAATCCAGGAATGACCTATAATTATGTTCATCATTTTTGGAAGAGGTTTTTACCTTTATCAAAAATCATGAACATTTCCAAAGGGCATTCTGGGTCATTGAAAAATATTCTATTTGAACCTATTTGAATTTCATTTGGTGCTAGGGTTTACCAACCCCCATTTCAAATTAAAGAAGTAATTTAGACAAGATGCATGAATGCTTGTGCCACTAATTGCAAACAATTCTAGGGCTGTAACACGACTTATTCATCACTGATTAAGCCGACCCTTGGGGGCTACGAAGGCAAAGTTGTTTTTTGTTACTTAAAGTCCCGGCTTAACATACTAGTTAAGCCAACCCTTGGGGGCTACGGATGCAAAGTTCATTACTACTATTTAAAGTCCCAGCTTAACATGATTATTTAAACCGTCCCTTGGGGGCTACTAGTGATGTTGTGCAGTTCTTTATGGCAATTGGAAAGTCTACAACATATTCAAATTCTATCATATCCTATAGACTTGGCGGCTGATAGTCAGATAATTATGAAAGAGAATGATGATTAAATTACCTCATAGCGTTCCTTCATCAAATTGACCTAGCTAGCTTCGAAGTCACGACTGGTGTACAGACGGTTCAAATAACCATAGTGGATGTCTTTGGCATTGAACTAGGCGTAGCTCTCCAAGTCTACCTTCCACTTGCCTTTATCTTCAGCAGAAATTTCTTCCTTGGCGATGTGCTTAGATAAAATAGTAGGGTGACCCAGGGCTGTGAATCCAAACCCAGTGACGACAACATCATTAGTCTTTTCCTCACCAGGCTTAATTGGGCTTGGCAGCTTAGAAATAGCCAGTTCAATGTCCATATGATCTATGGAGGCTTCATGGTCTTGTGGTGGTGGATCATCAAGGGTGGCTTCAGCAATTGGGTTAGAAGGTTCTGACTGTTGTTTTTCCGGTTCAGACGGGTTGGAATCGTCGACGACTTATTCAGTTTTGCCTTCTTGCTGGGTTTGGCCTGGCCCCTAAAAATAAGAAGCATAAAGATGCCAGTATAATGATCAGGCATAAGGTTTCAATGATTGAATATACTCTTACCCAGGTATAGTCTTAAAAGCTAGGAGAATGAGAAGTCCCCTGATAGTTTGAATTAGACGGGTTAAGAGGTTGTCGGAAATGACCCACCTTGGGATAAAGTATATCAGAAATATGTAAGACCTCTGGGCAGCGTTTGTGAACCGATGTGTTTGGTAAGCCGGAAGAAGTAATCACACCACCACTATGTCGGGTGGTGCGGCGAGCTTCGTGTTGTTGTTTCTTCAAAAGAAAGTTGGGATCCAAGTGAGCTAGAGGGTGAGAAAAGCTTACTTTTCGGCTTGCTTGTCAGGTTTTCTGTGTTGGCAGAGGTTCTGAGCCGGAGGAAAGAATAATTACCTCTGCGTCATCTACACAGCTGGCTTCTGCATCGTCCTGATAACAATCATTGTCAATGAGTATAAAAAATGAGCCAAGAGAGTCAAGTTCTACCTCTGACTCATCAACGTCGTCGTCATCATCAATGTTTAACCAGGCGGGTTCGGTGGTCTTCTTCTTGGCAGGCCTCTTGGTGGCCTTGGTTTTGGTACAAGCCAGTTTGGCCGGCTTATCTTGTGGCTTCTTCTTCCAAAAGGGAGAATCGGACTGTGGAGGTCAAAAATATCATAAGTAGGCATAACTATTGCAAATATGGTTGAGCAGAAGGTGTGCAACACTTACAGCTGGCGGCTTGTTAAAGGTGCAGAAAGGACTAAGTCATGTTTTACTGCATTCCTTTGAAGGTTCGTTCAGCAATTTCTTGGTGGCTTCAGTAATTTCTGCTTCGGACAGTTGAATGTTGCAGTGGTGCTAGGGATCTCTTAAATCGCCAATGTATTCACACATTAAGCCGGGGTGACGGCTTAATGGCAAGGTGCTCCATGACACCTAGCACCGAACAAAGTCAATGTCGGTTAGGCCATTAGCAATGAAGGATCTAAGCTTTGAAAAAGCTGGTGCATATTTGGCCCGCTCCTTCGTGTTGATCCGTGGGGGAAGCGGATGTGTGTTGCTAAGCCGGTGGTCGCGGTAACCCGGCAGAGGATTCTCATCTGATGGAGAAGTGTCTTGACAATAGAACCAAGTTTGGTTCCAATCTTTGGGATGACTCGGCGGCTTGGCGTAGGGAAAGTTGACTTCTTTCCTCTTCTGAATTGAAATCCCACTGAGTTCCAAGCTGGGCCCATCAATAAACTCTGTCTGATGGTTTAAGTAATAAAATTCTCTGAATAATTCAACTGTGGGCTCCTCTTGAAGATAAGCTTCACAGAAAACTTGGAAGTTGCAAATATTGGATACAGAGTTGGACCCAATATCTTGAGGGTGAAGTTGGCAAAAATGAAGCACGTCGCAGAAAAACTTTAAGCTGGGCGGGCTAAACCCCCCACTTAGGTGGTCAGTGAAAACAATCACTTCTCCGTCCTTGGGTTTAGGAGGATTTTCTTCACCAGGGACCCTCAAGTGGATGTCTTCTTTTTTGGCTAGGGCGCCAGTTGCAACGAAGTTGTTCAGGTCTTCTTCAGTGACCCGGGATTGGACCCAGTTGCAAGAAGTGTATGTCTTAGCCATTTTTTGATTATCTGAAAGGAAGATTATGCCGGTTTAAGATTATATGATCAAGCCGGCTGTTGGCTTAAAGGCAAATAATAATGAAGCATGCATAGGTGCTAAACCAGAGGATGGCATTGAAGTTATAAAGATGAGCTATTGACGGCTTAAGAGGGGACTAATGGTACCTGGCGGGTTACGGTTTCTGAGTTAAGCCGCCCACACAATTATTGATTTACAGATCTGAGAATGGAAAAATTTCTAAGTGTTGGAAAAACAGATTTCACAGACTGATGCTATGATTTTGGATCTACGGCACTTCAGATAATGGAAAATATTTAGACCTAAATTGCAGTACTTGAGTAGTTCATATGTCCAAATTGGATTTCTTACGCAAAAGGAGATGCTCTAATAGCAAAAATGAGTACCACGACTACCGCCGCGCAGGAGGAGTACCAAGTTTGAATCAAAAATCACAAGCTACAGTGAATAGCAAAGATGAACTCCGACGAACTTGTGGAAACCCTAATGGCATATATGGAAAAAGGAAGGAGGAGAACTCACCAGAGTTGGTGAACAGCGGAGGCACGCGGACGAACTCTGGTCAATTCAAGTTGATGCAGCGGCCGTTGTCGAGGCAGTGCCAAAGGTCGACGGCAGTGGCGGAGCTCGGGCGCTGAGGCGACGCAAGGTAGAAGACAAAGATGAGGAAGCAAGGGGGAAAGTGAAAAAGGACCCCTGGCCCTATTTATAAGGCTGGTAAGATAAATGGCATGCGCGGGAATCGAGGAGGCTAAAAAATGGATATGTGACGGCGCAGACGCCTCGATTTTTGAAGGTTCATTAAAAGAGAAGGTATATTAAGATTTGCGCCTTGCGTAATATTAATGGCAGGTGACGTCATGGCGGGTAACCACAATCCTAGGAGATGACGTCATGGCGGGTTACAAGATATTGGAAGAGCGAATGAAGAAGGATTTTTTTCTAAGTATTGAAAGATTGATATGAACAAGTTCACATCAACCTGGGGCCTAATGTTGGGAATATAACTATTGGGTATGACCCGCCCAGGAGGGGCCGGGTCATATCACTAGCGGTTCATCATGACAAAGCCCATGAAGATGTTGAACATGGCGGTTCACGAAGCAGGCTTGCTGAAGGCCCGAAACCCAAAGGCAACATGAGGACCATAGGTGTAAACCGCCATATATGTATGATTTGTATTATAAGGCATGGGTAATTAGTCACCGAGCCGGACACGTTGTGTATGAGCCGGCCGTGACTCCGTGAGTCACCGGGCGTCAACCTGAGTATATAAAGGGACGACCCGGTGGTGGTTTAGGGAAAGAAACAAGTGATCGAGAACTAGGTCAAGCGTATTCGCTCCCTGGTAATCGAAACCCAAGAAATACCACCTCAAACTGGATTTGGCTTTTACCTTCACCGCAAGGGGCCGAACCAGTATAAAATCTCTATGTCCTTTGTCCCGTTTAACCCCTTTAAGCTAACCTAATTGTGATGGCTCCACGACTAAGTTCTTCTGCTAGGACATCTGTCGTGACAATTCCACGACAGGAACCATGGAACCTAGCTGACGAGTGGTGCGAGTGAAATCTCCATAGTACTCTTCTAAGGATATGTTTTCTGGCTGTCGAGGTTGAATAAATTCAGGAGCAAGGAGAAATGAAGTTGCTTAGAGTACTTTTGAATTTATGATTTTGCGGGCCCCGATCAATCAATGCTCGAGCGGTTGTAGAGGCCCTTGTTGTGCATGAGTCTGCTTTCACATTACAGAGAACATGTTCAATCGATCGATGTGAGTCTCTCACTACCCTGCACCTGTATGTGTGGTGTGTGATAGTTATCGAGAATCTTGCATATGCGCAAGTCATTGTGATAGTGCGTGGTAGTGTATGAGGTCTTGATCGAGCAACACAAGTTTCTCTCTCTCTCGCGCGATAATCTGTGTGTAGCGGCCAAGACGTATGTGCTATAGTTGGAGGTCCCCCGTTCTGTGTACGCGCGAGTGTGTAGTTGCATGGGAGCATGAGTGTGTAGTTCGGAGGTGATGTCTACTACACAACCTTCTTCTTGTAGACGTTGTTGGGCCTCCAAGTGCAGAGGTTTGTAGGACAGTAGCAAATTTCCCTCAAGTGGATCACCTAAGGTTTATCAATCCGTAGGAGGCGTAGGATGAAGATGGTCTCTCTCAAGCAACCCTGTAACCAAATAACAAAGAGTATCTTGTGTCCCCAACACACCCAATACAATGATAAATTGTATAGGTGCACTAGTTCGGCGAAGAGATGGTGATACAAGTGGTATATGGATAGTAGATAATAGTTTTTGTAATCTGAAAATATAAAAACAGCAAGGTAACAAATGATAAAAGTGAGCGTAAACGCTATTGCAATGTGTGGAAACAAGGCCTAGGGTTCATACTTTCACTAGTGTAAGTCCTCTCAACAATAATAACATAATTGGATCACATAACTATCCCTCAACATGCAACAAAGAGTCACTCCAAAGTCACTAATAGCGGAGAACGAACGAATAGATTATGGTAGGGTAGGAAACCACCTCAAAGTTATTCTTTCCAATCAATCTGTTGGGCTATTCCTATAAGTGTCACAAACAGCCCTAGAGTTCGTACTAGAATAACACCTTAAGACACAAATCTACCAAAACCCTAATGTCACCTAGATACTCCAATGTCACCTCAAGTATTCGTGGGTATGATTATACGATATGCATCACACAATCTCAGATTCATCTATTCAACCAACACATAGAACCTCAAAGAGTGCCCCAAAGTTCTACCGGAGAATCACGACGAAAACGTGTGCCAACCCCTATGCATAGGTTCATGGGCGGAACCCACAAGTTGATCACCAAAACATACATCAAGTGAATCACGTGATATCCCATTGTCACCACAGATATCCACGGCAAGACATACATCAAGTGTTCTCAAATCTTTAAAGACTCAATCTGATAAGATTACTTCAAAGGGGAAACTCAATTCATTACAAGAGAGTAGAGGGGAGGAGAAACATAAGATCCAACTATAATAGCAAAGCTCGCGATACATCAAGATCGTGCCAAATCAAGAACAAGAGAGAGAGAGAGAGAGATCAAACACATAGCTACTGGTACATACCCTCAGCCCCGAGGGAGAACTACTCCCTCCTCGTCATGGAGAGCACCGGGATGATGAAGATGGCCACCGGAGAGGGATTGCCCCCTCTAGCAGGGTGCCGGAACGGGTCTAGATTGGCTTTCGGTGGCTAGGGAGGCTTCTGGCGGCGGAACTCCCGGTCTATTGTGCGTCCTGGAAGTTTTACGATATGTAGGTATATATGTGTGCAGGGGGTACGTCGGAGGAGCTACGGGGGCCCCACGAGGCAGGGGGCGCGCCCTAGGGGGGTGGGCGCGCCCCCCACCCTCGAGGCTTCCTCGTTACTTCCTTGACGTGGGGTCCAAGTCCATCTGGTAGGTTTCCTTCCAAAAATAACTTCTCCAGTTGATTTCGTTCCGTTTCGACTCTGTTTGATATTCCTTTTCTTCGAAACACTAAAATAGGCATAAAATAGCAAATCTGGGCTGGGCCTCCGGTTAATAGGTTAGTCCCAAAAGTGATATAAAAGTGTATAATAAAGCCCAAAAACATTCAAAACAGTAGATAATATAGCATGGAGCAATCAAAAATTATAGATACGTTGGAGACGTATCAAGCATCCCCAAGTTTAATTCCTGCTCGTCCTCGAGTAGGTAAATGATAAAAAGATAATTTTTGATGTGGAATGCTAGTTGGCATAATTTCAATGTAATTCTACTTAATTGTGGTATGAATATTCAGATCCGAAAGATTCAAGACAAAAGTTCATATTGACCTAAAAACAATAATAATTCAAGCATACTAACTAAGCAATTATGTCCTCTCAAAATAACATGGCCAAAGAAAGCTATCCCTACAAAATCATATAGTCTGGCTATGCACTATCTTCACCACACAAAGTATTTAAATCATGCACAACCCCGATGACAAGCCAAGCAATTGTTTCATACTTTTGATGTCCTCAAACTTTTTCAATCTTCACGCAATACATGAGCGTGAGCCATGGACATAGCACTATAGGTGGAATAGAATGGTGGTTGTGGAGAAGACAAAAAGGAGAAGATAGTCTCACATCAACTAGGCGTATCAATGGGCTATGGAGATGCCCATCAATAGATATCAATGTGAGTGAGTAGGGATTGCCATGCAACGGATGCACTAGAGCTATAAGTGTATGAAAGCTCAAAAAAAGAAACTAGTGGGTGTGCATCCAACTTGCTTGCTCACGAAGACCTGGGGCATTTTGAGGAAGCCCATCATTGGAATATACAAGCCAAGTTCTATAATGAAAGATTCCCACTAGTATATGAAAGTGACAACATAGGAGACTCTCTATTATGAAGATCATGGTGCTACTTTGAAGCACAAGTGTGGTAAAAGGATAGTAGCATTGCCCCTTCTCTCTTTTTCTCTCATTTTTTTATTTTCTTATTTGGGCCTTTCTCTTTTTTCTGTTTTATGGCCTCTTTTCTCTTTTTTTATTTGGGATTCTTTGGCCTCTTTTATTTATTTATTTTCGTCGGGAGTCTCATCCCGACTTGTGGGGGAATCATAGTCTCCATCATCCTTTCCTCACTGGGACAATGCTCTAATAATGATGATCATCACACTTTTATTTACTTACAACTCAAGAATTACAACTCGATACTTAGAACAAGATATGACTCTATATGAATGCCTCCGGCGGTGTACCGGGATATGCAATGATGCATGAGTGACATGTATGAAAGAATTATGAATGGTGGCTTTGCCACAAATACAATGTCAACTACATGATCATGCAAAGCAATATGACAATGATGGAGCATGTCATAATAAATGGAACGGTGGAAGGTTGCATGGCAATATATCTCGGAATGGCTATGGAAATGCCATGATAGGTAGGTATGGTGGCTGTTTTGAGGAAGGTATATGGTGGGTGTATGATACCGGCGAAAGGTGCGCAGTATTAGAGAGGCTAGCAAAGGTGGATGGGTGAGAGTGCGTATAATCCATGGACTCAAAATTGGTCATAAAGAACTCATATATGTATTGCAAAAATCTACAAATTATCAAAGCAAAGTATTACGCGCATCCTCCTAGGGGGATAGATTGGTAGGAAAAGACCATCGCTCGTCCCCGACCGTCCCTCATAAGGAAGACAATCAATAAATAAATCATGCTCCGACTTCATCACATAACGGTTCACCATACGTGCATGCTACGGGAATCAAAAACTTCAACACAAGTATTTCTCAAATTCATAACCACTCAACTAGCATGACTCTAATATCACCATCTCCATATCTCAAAACAATTATCAAGTATCAAACTTCTCATAGTATTCAACACACTCATAAGAGAATTTTATTATTCTTGAATACCTAGCATATTAGGATTTTAAGAAAATTACCATGCTATTTAATACTCTCAAAATAATCTAAGTGAAGCATGAGAGTTCATCTATTTCTATAAAATAAAACCACCACCGTGCTCTAAAAGATATAAGTGAAGCACTAGAGCAAATGACAAACTACTCCGAAAGATATAAGTGAAGATCAATGAGTAGTCGAATAATTATGCAACTATGTGAAGACTCTCTAACATTTAATAACTTCAGATCTTGGTATTTTATTCAAGCAGAAAGCAAAAACTAAATAAAATGACATTCTAAGAATGCCAAACATCATGTGAAGAAGCAAAAACTTAGGATCAACCGAAACTAACCGATAATTGTTGAAGAAGAAAGGTGAGATGCCAACCGGGGCATCCCCAAGCTTAGATGCTTGAGACTTCTTGAAATATTATCTTGGGGTGCCTTGGGCATCCCCAAGCTTGAGCTTTTGTGTCTCCTTAATTCCTCTCATATCAAGGTCTCCCTAAATCTCAGAAGCTTCATACACACAAAACTCAACAAGGACTCATGAGATAAGTTAGTATAAACCATTGCCAAAACCTTATCATACTCTACTGTAGAAAATCAATAAAATTATTATTCAACATTGCATACTAAATGCCTCTGCATATTTAATAGTCCTATACTCAAATAGAATCATTAAAGAAGCAAACATATGCAAACAATGCAAACATAACAGCAATCTGCCTAAACAGGATAGTCTGTAAAGAATGCAGCAACATCCATACTTCCCTAGCTCCAAAAATTATGAAAGAAAATTCCCACTGTAGTAAATATATCAGAGCATAATATGCAAAAGGTTTCGACATTTTATCACATTCTGATTTTTCTAGGGAATTATTGCAACAGCGGTAAACTTTCAGTTTTCAATAGGCATAGTAAAGGCTATCAATGCCACTTTTATTGAAATAAAAGATGCAAAACATTGTTATAAATAACAGCAAGCAAATCCTAACAAAATAAATTGACGCTCCAAGCAAAACGCATATCATGTGGCGAATAAAAATATAGCTCCAAGTAAAGTTACCGATGAACGAAGACGAAAGAGGGGATGCCTTGCTTATTCGATAGTCCATCGAATCCTTACCTAAAACTTGAAAACTTCACAACACAAAACTTAACAGAAAACTCGTAAGCTCCGTTAGTATAAGAAAACAAAAGACCACTTCAAGGTACTGTAATGAACTCATTCTTTATTTATATTGGTGTTAAACCTACTGTGACGCCCTCGATTCAATCGTACACTAATCATACACGCAAATGTGTACGATCAAGATCAAGGACTCATGGGAAGATATCACAACACAACTCTAGACACAAATTAAAATAATACAAGATTTATATTACAAGCCAGGGGCCTCGAGGGCTCTAATACATAAGCTCGATAACACAAGATTTAGCAGAAGCAACAATATCTGAGCACAGACATAAGTTAGACAAGTTTGCCTTAAGAAGGCTAGCACAAAAACAACATTGATCGAAAAGGCAAGGCCTCCTGCCTGGGAGCCTCCTAACTACTCCTAGTCGTCAGCGGTCTTCACGTAGTAGTAGGCATCCTCCGGGTAGTAGTAGTCATCGATGGCATCGTCTGGCTCCTAGGATCCGTCATCTGGTCGCAACAATCGGGTATGGGGAAAAAAGAAGTAGCAAAGCAACCGTGAGTACTCATCCAAAGTACTCGCAAGACTTACATTAGATCTAAACTAAGTATGCATCTGTATCAAAGGAATGGGTTTTATATGTGGACTGGGCTGCAGAAATGCCAGAATAGGGAGAAGGCTTAGTCCTATCGAAGACTAGCATCTTCTGGAAACCACCATCTTGCAGCAACAGGATGGAGTATAGCAGCATAAAGTAAAGTAGTAGTAGTGTTATCAACCTCGGCCAGAGATCCTTTCTCAACACCCTGCGAGAAAGCAATCCCAAAGCCATACTATCCAGTTATCATCACAATCCAATTCTCATCACCATCAAGTTCTCATCACAAGTATCCAGTTCTAGTTGTATCGATCGGGATACAACTCCAAGTGTCTATTACCGTAGGACAGGCTATCGATAGATGTTTTCTTCCCTGCAGGGGTGCACCAACTTACCCACCACGCTCGATTAACTCCGGCCGGACACACTTTCCTGGGTCATGCCCGACCTCGACCAAACAATACGCCGCAACCCGACCTAGGTTTAATAGAGAGGCCAGCACGCCGGACTAAACCTATGCCCCCAGGGGTCATGGGCCATCTCCCCGGGAACTCCTGCATGTTGCGAACGCGGCCGATGAGCAGACCTAGCTACCTCCCTAAAAAGGCAGGAGCTTACCAGTCCAACCCGGCGCGCGCCGCTCAGTCGCTGTCATCTATTAAGCTTCGGCTGATGTATACGACGCAGAACACCCGTACTATGCCCACGTGATGGTTAGTGTTATTAGGCCAGAGGCCCCTAGGATCAAATATCCAAATCGTAGTGGATTAGGAATGCGCGGTAACAAGCAGAGACTCACGAAAGATGTGACCCCGTTGCCCCGTCTCGAGGACTTGCGGCAAGGGCTAGGAATGCCCGGTCACGCCTCGTAATTATCTCACGGGCACCTTCCAGGTCCGCCCGACTCCACATCACTCGCAATTAAGCTCGCGTGGGTACCCCTCAGGGTCGACCCGTCTTTCCAAGTAATAGTGGTAAAGTCCAAGTATCCGTGTGTCCAAACATCAAGGGGAAAACCCGAGGAATCACCCCCGATGAATTCCACTAGATGTAATCATCAAGGTGAACGTAAGAGGAATCACCCTCGAGGTTCACACTTAAGGGGTTGCACGACAGAGTCGTATCGGAAGTGGTTAAGGAGGAAATCACCCTCGATGACCAGGACCGAATAGCTACTCTACAGAGATCTCATCAGGAGTGATGTATGAGGTTCCACCCTCGGCACTCGATGGTAACTCTGCAGAGTCAAGCAACAAAGGGGCATGATGTGACGTGAGGTGTCGGGGCCTGGTCTTTGATCCCGTTGATCGGGTCTTCTGATAATCCAGCGAGGCAGTCGGGTCAAGTGGGGGGTCACTGATGTGTCTCTAACCAACCTATACTAAGCAGTTTAGGATAAGCATGTAGGTAACAATAGCAGGTTACAATAAACAGGCTATGCAGCAGAATAGGAGCAAACAATAACAGTAGCAAAATCTAGTGCAAGCATGAGAGAATGGAATGGGCGATATTGGGATGATCAAAGGGGGGCTTGCCTGGTTGCTCAGACAAGAAGAAGGGGTCGTCGTCGACGTAGACGATCACAGTGGCAGTCTCGGGGTCTACCGGAGAGAAGAGGGGGAAGAAATAGTAAATACATAGCAAGCAAGAGCATAACAGGACAACACACAGAGCTAGACGTGTTCTAACGCGGTGCTACACGTTACCGGTGAAGGGGGATAACATCCGGGAATGTTTCCCCAAGTTTAGCATTTTCAGACAGATGAAACGGAGGGGAAAAGTTAAATGAGCAGGTAGTTAGGGGCATGTGGCAGACGAACGGATCGCGTATTCGGATTCGTCTCGTTTTTCTGAGCAACTTTCATGTAGAAAACATTTTCATCCGAGCTACTGTAACATCCCAAATTTTAAATTTGGAATGTTATACATTAGATCATCATTGCATATCATGTTTTATTGCTTTTCCGTTCCGTAATCCTCGAAATCCTAAGCAACTCAAGGACCCTCGGAGAGAGTTGGGGATTTTCCGGTTTTCATATTTGATTCTTTTATCAAATTTTGAAACGAGGATTTTGGTTTTAATTATTTTTCTCTCTGAAAATATTTCATATTAAAATACAAGAGAGGAGATAATATGACTTATCCAAAATAAATGAAATATTGGAGGAAAAATATTAAAATCAAATATTTGTTCTATTTGGATTTTATTGCAATTTTGTTTGCATTAGAAAAATTGCACGTTTTCAAAATTGCATTTTAGGGCCTAGAAAATGTTCATCCCATTCTAAATATTTTATTTAGACGGTGAAAATTTATTTTGGCTTTTTTAGATTTTTATTTTTTTCTAGGATTTTTATTTCGGTCGGCAATTTTTTTTTTAAAAAAAAAAGTTCCCACGCCCGACTAGGCCTAAGGCCCAGCCGAGCCAGGCCGCCGTCGCCGCCTTCCCCGCGCGCGCGCCGCCACCGCCGACTCGGACGAGGAGTCCGAGCCAGACTCCACCGCCACCGCCTTGGCCCCTCCTCCAAGCCACCCCGCCCCGCCCCTTTATATACGCGCCGCCCGAGCCCCCCACCCCCACAGCCACCGCCGCCCCGCGCCAAGCCCCGCTGCCCGTGCCGCCTAGCCCTGCCGCCCGCGCCGCGCCGCGCCTAGCCACCGCCGCAGCCGAGCGCCACCGCCGCAGCCGAGCGCCGCCGCCGCCGCCTTGCCATCGCCGCCGCCCCGGAAGCCGCCGCTCCCCCGCCGCACCTCACCTCGCCGGAGGTAGTCGCGGGACTCCGCCGCCGTTTTTTTTGTTTTTTTAGAAACCCTAGATCCGTTTTTTCGGATTCGCCGGTTTTTCTCGGTTCTTCTAGTTAGCGGACGTTCGTCCGAACTTTCATTTTAATGAATGGTTCTTCGCCCGTTAGATACAGCTAACGAACGCTCGTTCGTTAGTTTGTTCATCAGTTTCCTTTTATCGGATTTATTCCGCGATTTTCTCTGATCGCGATTTCTGATCTGATCTTCGTTTCTGTTCATCTTTTCGCTCGTTAGTCGAAATCAGGCGATTCAAGCGCCTAGAGTTTCATCTCGAAACCCTCTTTCCGTTTAGCTAACTCAAACAAGTTTTATCTACTGTAAAATTTGACCTAGTTTCAGATTAGTAAACGAAGCTTCTTTCTTTCGCCGTTTGAGTTTCGTTGCTCCGTTTGATTTGATTCTTTTTGCGAACCAGAGTTCTTAATCTGAACTTTCTGGTTGACCTCTTTTATTTGAGTTTTGCTTGTGCATCATTGCTTGTTACTTATGTATGCTATTGTTTGCTTGCGATAGAACACCCGGAGTGCGAAGCGTGCTACTACGAGTCCCTAGGTTTCGCAGATCGTCAGCAAGGCAAGTAACACTTTGATCATACCCCTTCATCACCTAGTTTTTATGCATTAGTTCCAATCCTCAAACATTGCATGATTAGGATGTCATTAACTTGTGGGTTGGGAAGTAGTTGATGAGGTAGAACCTATTGCCCTGTTACATTCAAACCCTTGGGAGTTACTCTTCGTGTTGCTTATATTACTATGCTATGCTATGCTCGTAGACGTGGTTTGAGTTTGAGTGAAATCCATGACAGATGTGAGATTGTTAAATTAATGGTTCAACTTAAGGTGGCAACTTAATCAAACAACTGGGTGGACTGAGGCACCTGGAGTACCCAGTGTAGCCTGTATTTTTTTTTTGGAAATCTCGGAGTACCCGTGTGATCTTCCTATGGGCCGCCACCAGGCTCAAAGGGAACTGAGATGATTCATGCTAGAAACTTCCGTGTGCAGCCACAAGCTATTATGGGCTCTAGCATAGTTGAGTAAGTTACGTGAAGCTCTTGAAGAGGTAGATCAGTAGGTAGTGGGATGTAGGTTTGGTATGGTCTGTCCGGAGTAGAGAGTTAATGTTTCTGAAAGACTGTGTCTCGGTCATCCGTTTCTCAAACACCCTGTAGTGCGAGAAATCCAACGGAGGAGATCGAGTCTTGTGGGGAAAAGTGTGCAAACCTCTGCAGAGTGTACAATCTAATCATGGTTAGCCGTGTCCCCGGTTATGGACAATTCTTGAGTATCTAGTACTTGGGTTATCACATGTATCTCATCATGTTTAATTAATATTGTTGGGTTGTTAATCACTTTAATTGGGATTGAGTTGGAGGAACCTTCTCCATGATGTTTCAACTACCATGATAGTAAAATTAAAATCTATTCCTTTGTTGTAGGAAAAAATTGGCTTTTCGCAAAAACTATAAACCATAGAGCTTTCCACCAGCCATATATGCATATAGTGATAGCATTATTTTGTTCTTGCTCTACTGTGTTATGTTGCCAGCATATTCCATGTGTTGACCCGTTTTCGGGCTGCAACATATTATGTTGCAGACTTTTTCGACGAGGAGTAAGGTTCGTTAGGTCGTTGCCGTGCAGCTCAGCTATGCCGTTGGAGTTGATGGACTCACTTTATCTTCCAAGCCTTCCGCTGTTATCGTATTAGATGGCCTTAAGCCATATTATTGTAATAAGTTCTCTCTTGAGACATTCGATGTAATAAGTGTGTGATTGCTACTCTGTTATAAATCCTTCGAGTACTGTGTGTGTCAGCATTACCGATCCAGGGATGACACTGAAGCACAGAGACTTGACCATCTGAGGTCGGGTCGCTACCAGATGGTATCAGAGCACACGTTGAGTGTAGGACACGACCACTAAGATAAACCCTAGGTCACATATCTCTTCTCATTTCTGACTCCTCTCCATTTTCTACTCTTTAGGATGACGGAGATGAAGAACAAGTTTGCACAACCAGATGAAGACACACCTTTTGGATGTCACTTGAAGGAAGTCACTAGGTACTTGAACATTGGAATACCAAGCTTCACCGGGACGTACAACGCCACTTTACCTGAAGAGGAGCGCTAGATGATTCAAGTACAAGTTCCAGGAAGGACGTTCTTGCCAACTTCTAAACCCATAGAGTTTTCTTTCAAAGCACCCACCTGGAGTCTAGGCAAGAGCATGGCAGCCCACATTACCATTGGACGCATTGGAGAAGTTTACAACAGGGAGCTTAAGGACACTATTTACCAAATATGTGGGCGCCGAGACGAGCAATGGGAAGTAATCAACACCAGGAAGGATAGATCCATTGCAGCTTTCATCCAGGAGTTAAACCAGCACATCCGACGTCAGGAAAACCAGATGTGCGCGGACATGATGGACTTGAAGAAAGCGAAGACTAGGATGATCGAACTAGAGGAAGAACTCAATTTTGCACGCGATGGATATGAGGAGGAAATCAAGACACTACTGGAGAAGAATGACGACCTAGTCAAGAAGATCGGAGTATTCATGGGAGGACCAGCACCGGGAGACGAAGACGAAGATCCCACTTGCCCGGACAACTACATCATCATCGACGACACCGATTCCGATCCTAGTGATGATGACTATGAAGACGAAGCTGGAGCAGACATCATGGAGTCTTCCATCGATCAAAATTTCTAGATGACTGCCATATATCACTAGTATTCCCCCATGTATTTAGTAGTACTTGAACACTTGTGCGATAGTTCTAGTCGTTTGTATGCCCTTGCTTGCTTGATTGAGTGAAATGATTGTGTTTGTCTCATGTGCATATGGGTAGTGTTTTCTCATTAGACCTCTTTTCTATTCTAATCTCTTCCATCTAAACCCCTCAGATGCCTCCGAAACATGACACCGGTTTTGCCTTCCCACCGAAGCTCACCCAGTTGATCCAACAACAGAATACATTGATACAATTGCCAGTTCAAAATCAGGGCAACAACAACAACAACAACAACCCGCCACCCATGGACAACCTAGCCCATTTTCTAAGGTTACATCCGCCGGTGTTTTCCAGTAGCACCGAGCCCATAGTTGCGAACGATTGGCTACGCCGTATTGGAAGGGAGTTGACCACCATAGGTTGCACAAATGCTGAGAGAGTGCGATTTGCCGCACATCAATTGGATGGACCAGCAGCCTCATGGTGGGAGAATTACACAGCCACTTTTCCTATAGCCAATGTCACTTGGGACCAGTTTCAGCAAGCATTCCGCACAGCCCATGTCTCCACTTGAGCTATGCAAATGAAGAAGCGGGAGTTCCGCAACCTACGCCAGGGGAACCATACTGTGGCTCAGTACGTGGATGTCACATCCCTGGTCCTGTTATGCTCTAGGCTAGCTTCATGTGTGCATCATGTCTATATTTTCGAAACTTGAATTGAGGAATTTTGGAAGCCTCAAAAACTTAAATAAAAGAGGGGCAAAAACCCTAGAAATCTCATTCATTGCTCCAAAATGCTCTTCCTAAATGTTTGATAATTTTTGGTAAGGGTTCTGGTCCCAACCAAAATATTGAACATTTTTAAGAAATTATTTTTGGGACTTTGGATTTAATTCATTAACTATTTGAATTTGAATTATATTCATATAATTAGAATATAATTTCAAATACCCCTGAAATATTTTATGAGCTTTTGGAAAAGTCCATCTAGCAAAATGAAAATATTCAGAGGAGTTTTTGGCATTGTTTGAATTATTTTAAATTCAAAACAGTGGCAAAATAAATTAAATAAAACAAAACAGAAGAAAAAAAATAAAACAGAGCAGAAAGCCTACCTGGGCCACTTACCCGCAGCCTACCTGGCGCCACCAACCGGCCCAGCCGGCCCAGCCCGCCACCGCTACTCCCCCCCCCTGTCGTCTTCCTCTTGCCAGTGGGAGCAGCTGCGTGCTCGCACGCGCGCGGCCGAGGAGGCCACCTCCTCCCTGCCTGGCTGCCTCCTCCTTCCCTGGTCCCTCCCGCGACGCCACGCAGCCCCGACCCCCTCTCACTTCTCCCCCGCTCTCTGGACCTCCCTCCCCCCTCGCTCCTCTGTTTCCCCTCCCGCGACCGAACGGAGCCGCCGCCACCGACGAGAGCCACCGTGGCTACCAGCCACCCCACGGCTCACCGACGCCCCAGGAAGCTCCGCCGGTCCTCCCTCTACCTCCTCAACGAGCCACGAGGCCCCGGACGTGCCACAACACCGCCCTCGATGCCTTCTTCAACCTCGGGACCGCCGGCCATCTTCGTCAAATTCGCCGGCTCCGGACCGTCCCCGACCTCGCCGAGCGTCCCCTCGTCATCGCCGTGAGTCACTGACCCTCTCCCCTAACTCAGCATGCTCCCTCCGTGCCGTAGCACCGTTCCCCACGAGCACCGAAGCCACCGTCCGCCATTGCTGCTGCACGCATAGCCTCCGTGCTCCCCTGGCCTCACTGAGCTGCTCTTAGTGCTCCCCATGTCTAGCAGGTGCTGCCCAGCCTCTCCATTTGCTCACTGATGCACCGTAGCGACGCGCCCGAGCACCAGCGAACACCATCGCCGCCAAAGCTCGTCGCCGGCATGAGTTCCGGCGACCCCACGACCTCCCACTCGGTCCTCTGGATGCGCGGGAGCAAGGGCCATCCCTGGTGCCCTCAGCGCGACCAGCCGCGGGCCGTAGCGCCGTCCCGAGCAACTCCGGCGAGGTCTCGCCGTCGCCGTGGTCGCCGGCGTCACTTGCTGACGTGGCTGGCTTAGTTAGCCACTAATCACCGCACCGTGTCACTGACACTGGGCCCCACGCCTTAATTAATCTTAGTTTATTTTCTGTTTAGTTTAACTAACCACATGGGCCCCACCCGTCAGCTTTGACCACGCTGACATGGACGTTGACCGACCCCACACGTCAGTATTGACCCGCTGACGTGTCTGTTGACCGGCCCCACCTGCCATTGACACTAACCAGCCTCAGTCACTGACCAGTGGACCCCACTGGTCAGGTTTGACCACCAGCAGCGTCTGTTGACCTGCTGACGTCATAGTGACGCAATGCTGACGCAATAAGTATTTTCTGGATTTAAAAATAATCAGGAAATTCTAGAAAATAGCTAAAACTTCAATAAATCATAGAAATTCAACCGTAACTCCAAATTAAATAATTTATATATGAAAAATTATCAGAAAAATTCAAGGAATCCATCTGTACCATTTTCATGCATGTTAGAACAACTTATAGCTGCTGTTTAGCACAAATCAATTAATGGCATTTGAATAATCACATATGGAGTTTGAATTTGAATCTTGTATTCAAACCAACTTCATTTAATCTGTTGCTAGTTGCATTAGCCCAAAACACATTCATTTTGCCATGTCATGATCATGCATCATATTGTGCATTGCATTGATTGTGTTCCCTTCTGTGTTGCCGGTATTTGTCCCCTCTCGATAGACGTGATACCGATGATGTGATCGTTGACACTGATGAAGACTCAATGTTATCTTCAGAAGTGCCAGGCAAGCAAAACCCCCTTGTTCATTCCGATAAAATCCCACCCTCTCACTCCTGCTCTCTTTTACTGCATTAGGACAACAACGATATATTTGTTACTTGCTGCGGTAGCTGAACCCCTTTATCCTCTGCATGACCTGTCATTGCCACAGTAAATAGATGAAACCCACTAGCATGAGTAGGAGTTGTTTGAGCCCTGTTGTGCCTACTCATTCATGCTTGTTTGTCATGCCTGCTACTGCTTAGAGTTGTGTCAGGTCTGATTCATCGGGGATGAATCAGAGGCGTGTGAACATGTCCCAATGTGTGTGAGCTAAGTGTGTGAACACGATTTGGTAAAGGTAGCGGTGAGAGGCCATGTAGGAGTACATGGTGGGTTGTCTCATTGCAGCCGTTCTCAGGAACTGAGTTCTGTGTTTGTGATCCATGACCAGCTACTACCACACATTGGAATGCTTAAGTGCCCCTCTCGACTTATTAATCAACATGATCTCTGTCCAGGAGTTGCAACTAGTTTCTGGTGTTTGTAGGTAGTGTTAGTAGTCTACCAAGTGGCACCCGGTACAGGTGGGCTTGGGACAGACTAGGCACAGTGGCCCGGTGTACCAAGTGGCACCCGGTTGGTGGGCTTGGGAACCCTGCACACATCGTTTGGGGCCGTAAGCGACACCCCGGCCGGATCTCCTTGCGGATGGAACCCGAATAGGCGATAAACCTGGACTAGAGACTTGTTCGGTTAGTCAGGTCATGGCCGACTCCCTCGCCCGGCTTCCGCTTGAAGGTTGCCGAGGTACATGACGTGTACAGGGCGGTAAGTGGCGAGAGCGTGTGTGAAGAAGTACACCCCTGCAGGGTTATCATTATCTATTCGAATAGCCGGATTCCTCGGATATGGAAACGTGGACCCCTTGTACAGTTCATAGACAAGTGAAAGTGGATACTCTAAAATACGCAAGATAAGCGTGAGTGCTATGGATGGCGTTCTCGTAGGGAGACGGGAGCGGATCCATAGTGGTGTATTGATATGGTGAATATGTGGACTCGTGTGCGCCACCTCAAAAGAGTTACTTGCAGTCGTAGTTCAGGATAGCCACCGAGTCAAAGCTGGCTTGCTGCAGTCAAACCCCTCCACCCCCCTTGTTGATAATGATGCATATGTAGATAGATCTGATGTAAGTCTTGCTGGGTACATTTGTACTCACGTTTGCCTATTTTATGTTTTGCAGAGAGACTTCAGTCTCACTAGTAGTTCCGCGTGGACTTCGACGTTTAGCTTGTTACCTCAGCTACGATCTTGTGCCCTCGGCAGGATCTGGTAGATAGTCAGGCTCCTCAGCCTTTTTCATTTATAGATGTCTGTACTCAGACATGGTAGCTTCCGCTTGTGCTTTGATTTGTATGCTCTGAGTGTTGGGTCATGAGACCCATGGTTGTAATATCTCGCTCCTCGGAGCCTACTGAGTAAACTACTTGAGTCGTAGAGTCATTTTGTGATGCCATGTTGTATCTGCACATATCGAGCATATTGTGTGTATGTTGTTGAAATGCTTGGTATGTGTGGGATCTGACTATCTAGTTGTTTATCCCTAGTAGCCTCTCTTACCGCGAAATGTCTCCTAGTGTTTCCATTGAGCCATGGTAGCTTGCTACTGCTCCGGAACACTTAGGCTGGCCGGCATGTGTCCTTCTTCGTTCCTGTGTCTGTCCCTTCGGGGAAATGTCACGCGATGAATACCGGAGTCCTGTTAGCCCGTTACAGCCCGGTTCACCGGAGTCCTACTAGCCCAGTGCTACAGCCTGGATTCACTCGCTGATGACCGACACGTTCGATGCTGGGTCATGGATGCCTGTCCCTGTAAGTCTGTGCCACTTTGGGTTTACGACTAGCCATGTCAGCCCGGGCTCCTTACCATATGGATGCTAGCGACACTATCATATACGTGTGCCAAAAGACGCAAACGGTCCCGGGCAAAGGTAAGGCGACACCCGTGGGAATACCGTGCGTGAGGCCGCAAAGTGATATGGGGTGTTGCATGCTAGATCGATGTGGCATTGGGTCGGGGTCCTGACAGCGTTGGTATCAGAGCTTGACTGCCTGTAGGATTACCAAGCCAAACTGGTCGAAGTTGAGTCTAGAAATTCTTTAGTTATATAAGGGAATTGATTGTGGGATGGAACGTAAGGCTCTTTTACTCCTTATACCTTATGCCCTTCTGATCTGAGTCATCTTATTTTCCTACGGGGATTAAGAACTAGGCTATCTCTTCTTTCTATCAGGATCACGTGTTACTAATCCGTAGACTTATAGTTTGTTGGATTTAAGCTTGAGTTCAGTTTCTTCTACTTCCGTACGTTAACTGTTGATCTCGAGACCTTGATATTGTGCTCCTGAGTGGTTATGCCACCATTTTTGTGAATGTCTCAAATCTTTCTGAGCATTTACAGCCGTTATGCTGTCCGAGTCATTCCAGGTTTCTAAATAGTCGGATGCATTTGCAAATCCCTTCCTCCTGTTTCCTATGTGCCTTTGGTCAGATTAGTCACACAAATCAGTGAGTTGAGGTACTTTATTGCCTTGACATATATGTTGGAGCTAGTATTATGACCCTAGGTGTCTTAGGGTATCATCTAGTAATTTAGCCATGATTTGTGTTCCCAGTGTGATGATTCTGGCCATCATTCTCGAAAGCATCCCGTGATGCTACTTAGTAGTAGGTATTCTATTCCTGGGTTCTTGAACCCGAGATTCACTCTACTTACTTCATGTTGATAGTAATTGCTAGCGCCTTTAGGATATTAGTAACTTTTGCGATAGTCCTCAAGGTCCGTGGTATATCCTTCTTCCAAATACCATGAACCACTTACGGCAAAAGTTTGTTGGATCAAAAGATCACAACAGGAGTGCTCTCTATGGGTTCTCCATTCATAATTGTGACTCTGCCAGTTCTACCTTTCCGCATGGATTGTCCGGAAGAAATATGTTGAACTCGTTCGACATGCTAATCTATGCATTCACAACTCAGAAAATCATATGTTCCTTTGAGTTGTCCCTCTTTAGTTGTTTTCTGGCCCTCGTCTATCAATTGATAGTCAGGAGTAATTGTGCATTCGTGTTATCAATGCTTATTACTCTTGTGGTCCGTCAAGCCATTCTGTCCTGAATGACTTGGAGAAACAAACTCCAGTACCTCATCCATATTTAGGATTGGGTCAAAGTAGTTGTGTTCCGCAGATCAAGTTACAATCCAGCTTCTGGTCTGCTCTACCCTGAAGTATTACCTTCTTTATGACAGGAATTTCATGAGAATTGCACCACCTTTTGTGAATTCTTGACATAGTGATACTGCTTGCCATCATTGTTCATTCCTCGGTTCCTGTGTTATTGTAACCGGAATGTCGACAAGTGAATCGTGATGTGTGAGATCAATACTCCTAGCAACCTTGTTGCTTGGTAGTTAAAGGACAATAATTTCATTCTTAGTGTGTTGGTTATTGAATCATCATTCTAAGATTGATCGTGCTACCTAGTCCTTATTTTGGTGCACCCTTCGATTGATGAGTTAGGATCTTGTCAAGTTCTCACCCATTTGATCATATCGTCTTGCCCTCAAAAGCAAGATTATTCCCGAGCTTAGTAACATATCGGTGGTTCGTGATTTCCGAAGATCTTCTCGGAAGTATTACCAGGTTGTCACCTGACCGCTATGTTGAGCTCGTGATCAAGTTGGTTTCTTGTGAACCACCTTCTCTCCAAGAATCGGTGTCAGATATCCCTGAGCTAGTTGGTTAAGCTAAACGACAACTTGGAGGGTTGGAAGATAAAAGCTTGCCTGACTTAGTTCGTTCCAAAGGGATATTCTTGTGTAGTGTGTGTTGAAGAAAGATGATATCTTCATCGATGGGTCCCTGTGATCAGTTGCTGGACCTATTGTCTTATCAATCCTTTGATTTGAGTGTGGGCTATCGTCAAATCAAGTCAGAACCAACGATGTTCGTAATGTTGTCTTACTCGTGGTTGATCCCTCGAGCATACACCATTATATCTTTTGGGTCTGACCAATGCTATCACCGTGTTCACACGATGGTGGAAGTCCAGTGATATGGAAATTCCGATGAGTTGTTGTTGAGTCCATTGACAACATCCTTATCTCCTCCATGATGTTGTTGAACATTAAGTTAGTGTTGGAAACTTTTGAAAGCATTTTCTTCATGCTAGCTCATGAAGTACTTGTTTGATGAAAGGAGTGACTTCCTTTGATTCACGTGCATTTTGATGTAAGTTGCCGTCGTGAATTCGAGAAAGTTTGTTTTGATCCTTTGGAATCATCCCAAGTCGGTCATGCACGTGCGAAGAATTCTGTGGTCTGTTAGACTGATCATCTTCATTCCATATGTGTTCCGAGCACACCAAGCCACTGATTGAGTTGTTCAAAGATAAAGGAGCCTGTCCAAGGTGAACTCTTTGGACTTCCACGCGTGGAGACTTCGATGTCATTAATGATGGTTCCCCACCTGAACTTGGTAGTGTTTTATTGTAAGACTACCATGTGATAATGTTTGTCTAGGACAACGTGTTCACATGTGTGTAGCAGAACCAGCTCGTGTTTTGGAGCTTGCTATCATAGTTCATTTCCCGAGAATCTCGCAACGTCATCTCGTCGATTTGTGTTGCAAACTTTCATTTTTCTTCCTAGACTCGATGAGTCTGGAATATCCTAACCCCAACTAGATCTGAATCTCAGGCAGATATGATTGTTGGAACATTTCCCAAGAACTATAATAATGGTCTCTCTGAAACCGGTTAAGTGGATGTCATGGCCAACACACCCAGCCGGAAGATCTATTATTGTAGTATCTTGATTGAAGAAGTTGGCCACCTCCCCCTAAGGATTTCGTAGGATTTACCTCCGTAACTGTTCCTTATGGATTCTATTGCTCCCGAAGTCCGACCTTTACTTGATGTTCTAGTTAGCAAACCATATCTATGAATGGGTTGCACTAGCACGTCAAGGAGAACATTAGAAGCGGAGTGCTAAATGTCTCTCGGTCGATCATCCAGATTTTGTTTCCTTGGCCTCGCTAGGGTGAAATCTGAGTTGGTGTTATCTTCCTATGCATCTGCATTGTCCATCGTTGTTCATCATGGTGGTATGTTGTGTTGCCAGGATCCTTGACACGGATGTTAGTAAAACCTTGATGAATATGGAAATGCTCAAGTTCTTAAGAGCACGCACAAGCGCTAGGTGTTATCATCGGCACTAACTGGGTTTGCTCTCAGTTTCCTCGGCAATGCTATGATCCTTTCAAACAGTGAATTCACTCTCTATTGTTGAGCCTCTCCCCAGTTACTAGAATCATTCCCAGCATTTGCATTTTGTTCCCAGCTTGCACCGCCAATGTGCCATTCTACCATGGGTCTCTTCCATTTCCGGTGATAAGCAAAATCATCCATTACGTTGTCTTCAACAAGGTAATCCACATCATCCAAGTCTGAGTATGCCATTCTGCCGACCCCCTCCAAACGATCGCTTGAGAATTGCCTTAGGCTGGTATAAAGGTTTTCAATGATCTCTGAATCAAAAGTAATTCTTTTTGCCACCTAAGGGAATATCTCTACGAGTCACCTTCCCTAAGGTGTATCGTTATGGTATCATGGCAACTCAACTCCTCGCTACGTTGACAACCGTTCGCCACCTTCTTAAACGTGAAATTGTTCTCTACCTAGTGAACCTTCGTCATCTGTTCCACTCCATTCCTCTAGAGGTGTGCTTCGTCTCTCGGCTCGAGAGATGTTGCTATGTCCCATTCCGTGAGTTAATCCTGAGTTGTTCGACCTTCGAGAAGAACGATTCTTTTAGGGTCTTTCCTTTCCTCTCATTGTCATGATTAGCTGGAGTTCTCAGAACAAGACGACAAGACAAAGATGGTGATCGAATCAACGTTCCTATGAAGTGCAACCTGGATCGTGAAGATTGTACTAGTTGCGTTCCCCCTTCACCTTACCCTACGCTTGAATCTCGGGACGAGATTTTTGTTTAGTGGGGGTGAGTTGTCACATCCCTGGTCCTGTTATGCTCTAGGCTAGCTTCATGTGTGCATCATGTCTATATTTTCGAAACTTGAATTGAGGAATTTTGGAAGCCTCAAAAACTTAAATAAAAGAGGGGCAAAAACCCTAGAAATCTCATTCATTGCTCCAAAATGCTCTTCCTAAATGTTTGATAATTTTTGGTAAGGGTTCTGGTCCCAACCAAAATATTGAACATTTTTAAGAAATTATTTTTGGGACTTTGGATTTAATTCATTAACTATTTGAATTTGAATTATATTCATATAATTAGAATATAATTTCAAATACCCCTGAAATATTTTATGAGCTTTTGGAAAAGTCCATCTAGCAAAATAAAAATATTCAGAGGAGTTTTTGGCATTGTTTGAATTATTTTAAATTCAAAACAGTGGCAAAATAAATTAAATAAAACAAAACAGAAGAAAAAAAATAAAACAGAGCAGAAAGCCTACCTGGGCCACTTACCCGCAGCCTACCTGGCGCCACCAACCGGCCCAGCCGGCCCAGCCCGCCACCGCTACTCCCCCCCCCCTGTCGTCTTCCTCTTGCCAGTGGGAGCAGCTGCGTGCTCGCACGCGCGCGGCCGAGGAGGCCACCTCCTCCCTGCCTGGCTGCCTCCTCCTTCCCTGGTCCCTCTCGCGACGCCACGCAGCCCCGACCCCCTCTCACTTCTCCCCCGCTCTCTGGACCTCCCTCCCCCTCGCTCCTCTGTTTCCCCTCCCGCGACCGAACGGAGCCGCCGCCACCGACGAGAGCAACCGTGGCTACCGGCCACCCCACGGCTCACCGACGCCCCAGGAAGCTCCGCCGGTCCTCCCTCTACCTCCTCAACGATCCACGAGGCCCCGGACGTGCCACAACACCGCCCTCGATGCCTTCTTCAACCTCGGGACCGCCGGCCATCTTCGTCAAATTCGCCGGCTCCGGACCGTCCCCGACCTCGCCGAGCGTCCCCTCGTCATCGCCGTGAGTCACTGACCCTCTCCCCTAACTCAGCATGCTCCCCTCCGTGCCGTAGCGCCATTCCCCACGAGCACCGAAGCCACCGTCCGTAATTGCTGCTGCACGCATAGCCTCCATGCTCCCCTGGCCTCACTGAGCTGCTCTTAGTGCTCCCCATGTCTAGCAGGTGCTGCCCAGCCTCTCCATTTGCTCACTGATGCACCGTAGCGACGCGCCCGAGCACCACCGAACACCATCGCCGCCAAAGCTCGTCGCCGGCATGAGTTCCGGCGACCCCACGACCTCTCACTCGGTCCTCTGGATGCGCGGGAGCAAGGGCCATCCCCTGGTGCCCTCAGCGCGACCAGCCGCGGGCCGTAGCGCCGTCCCGAGCAACTCCGGCGAGGTCTCGCCGTCGCCGTGGTCGCCGGCGTCACTTGCTGACGTGGCTGGCTTAGTTAGCCACTAATCACCGCACCGTGTCATTGACACTGGGCCCCACGCCTTAATTAATCTTAGTTTATTTTCTGTTTAGTTTAACTAACCACATGGGCCCCACCCGTCAGCTTTGACCACGCTGACATGGACGTTGACCGACCCCACACGTCAGTATTGACCCGCTGACGTGTCTGTTGACCGGCCCCACCTGCCATTGACACTAACCAGCCTCAGTCACTGACCAGTGGACCCCACTGGTCAGGTTTGACCACCAGCAGCGTCTGTTGACCTGCTGACGTCATAGTGACGCAATGCTGACGCAATAAGTATTTTCTGGATTTAAAAATAATCAGGAAATTCTAGAAAATAGCTAAAACTTTAATAAATCATAGAAATTCAACCGTAACTCCAAATTAAATAATTTATATATGAAAAATTATCAAAAAAATTCAAGGAATCCATCTGTACCATTTTCATGCATGTTAGAACAACTTATAGCTGCTGTTTAGCACAAATCAATTAATGACATTTGAATAATCACATATGGAGTTTGAATTTGAATCTTGTATTCAAACCAACTTCATTTAATCTGTTGCTAGTTGCATTAGCCCAAAACACATTCATTTTGCCATGTCATGATCATGCATCATATTGTGCATTGCATTGATTGTGTTCCTTTTTGTGTTGCCGGTATTTGTCCCCTCTCGATAGACGTGATACCGATGATGTGATCATTGACACTGATGAAGACTCAATGTTATCTTCAGAAGTGCCAGGCAAGCAAAACCCCCTTGTTCATTCCGATAAAATCCCACTCTCTCGCTCCTGCTCTCTTTTACTGCATTAGGACAACAACGATATATTTGTTACTTGCTGCGGTAGCTGAACCCCTTTATCCTCTGCATGACCTGTCATTGCCACAGTAAATAGATGAAACCCACTAGCATGAGTAGGAGTTGTTTGAGCCCTGTTATGCCTACTCATTCATGCTTGTTTGTCATGCCTGCTACTGCTTAGAGTTGTGTCAGGTCTGATTCATCGGGGATGAATCAGAGGCGTGTGAACATGTCCCAATGTGTGTGAGCTAAGTGTGTGAACACGATTTGGTAAAGGTAGCGGTGAGAGGCCATGTAGGAGTACATGGTGGGTTGTCTCATTGCAGCCGTTCTCAGGAACTGAGTTCTGTGTTTGTGATCCATGACCAGCTACTACCACACATTGGAATGCTTAAGTGCCCCTCTCGACTTAGTAATCAACATGATCTCTGTCCAGGAGTTGCAACTAGTTTCTGGTGTTTGTAGGTAGTGTTAGTAGTCTACCAAGTGGCACCCGGTACAGGTGGGCTTGGGACAGACTAGGCACAGTGGCCCGGTGTACCAAGTGGCACCCGGTTGGTGGGCTTGGGAACCCTGCACACATCGTTTGGGGCCATAAGCGACACCCCGGCCAGATCTCCTTGCGGATGGAACCCGAATAGGCGATAAACCTGGACTAGAGACTTGTTCGGTTAGTCAGGTCATGGCCGACTCCCTCGCCCGGCTTCCGCTTGAAGGTTGCCGAGGTACATGACGTGTACAGGGCGGTAAGTGGCGAGAGCGTGTGTGAAGAAGTACACCCCTGCAGGGTTATCATTATCTATTCGAATAGCCGGATTCCTCGGATATGGAAACGTGGACCCCTTGTACAGTTCATAGACAAGTGAAAGTGGATACTCTAAAATACGCAAGATAAGCGTGAGTGCTATGGATGGCGTTCTCGTAGGGAGACGGGAGCGGATCCATAGTGGTGTATTGATATGGTGAATATGTGGACTCGTGTGCGCCACCTCAAAAGAGTTACTTGCAGTCGTAGTTCAGGATAGCCACCGAGTCAAAGCTGGCTTGCTGCAGTCAAACCCCTCCACCCCCCTTGTTGATAATGATGCATATGTAGATAGATCTGATGTAAGTCTTGCTGGGTACATTTGTACTCACGTTTGCCTATTTTATGTTTTGCAGAGAGACTTCAGTCTCACTAGTAGTTCCGTGTGGACTTCGACGTTTAGCTTGTTACCTCAGCTACGATCTTGTGCCCTCGGCAGGATCTGGTAGATAGTCAGGCTCCTCAGCCTTTTTCATTTATAGATGTCTGTACTCAGACATGGTAGCTTCCGCTTGTGCTTTGATTTGTATGCTCTGAGTGTTGGGTCATGAGACCCATGGTTGTAATATCTCGCTCCTCGGAGCCTACTGAGTAAACTACTTGAGTCGTAGAGTCATTTTGTGATGCCATGTTGTATCTGCACATATCGAGCATATTGTGTGTATGTTGTTGAAATGCTTGGTATGTGTGGGATCTGACTATCTAGTTGTTTATCCCTAGTAGCCTCTCTTACCGGGAAATGTCTCCTAGTGTTTCCATTGAGCCATGGTAGCTTGCTACTGCTCCGGAACACTTAGGCTGGCCGGCATGTGTCCTTCTTCGTTCCTGTGTCTGTCCCTTCGGGGAAATGTCACGCGATGAATACCGGAGTCCTGTTAGCCCGTTACAGCCCGGTTCACCGGAGTCCTGCTAGCCCAGTGCTACAGCCTGGATTCACTCGCTGATGACCGACACGTTCGATGCTGGGTCATGGATGCCTGTCCCTGTAAGTCTGTGCCACTTTGGGTTTACGACTAGCCATGTCAGCCCGGGCTCCTTACCATATGGATGCTAGCGACACTATCATATACGTGTGCCAAAAGACGCAAACGGTCCCGGGCAAAGGTAAGGCGACACCCGTGGGAATACCGTGCGTGAGGCCGCAAAGTGATATGGGGTGTTGCATGCTAGATCGATGTGGCATTGAGTCGGGGTCCTGACAGCGGATGAGTTTAGAAAGTTATCTCGCTACGCCCCTGATGATGTGGCCACAGATGCCGCGAAGCAGGAGAAGTTTATGGAATGGCTGAATGATGAGATGAGTATGCAGTTGATGGTAGCAACCTTTAACAACTACCAGGAGTTGGTAGATAAGGCTCTTACGATTGAAGGGAAGCAGCAGCAGATTGAGAGCCTAAAGAGGAAGTATGGGCAGGGGAAGTATAACTCAGGAGCTCAGCAGAAAACTCGCCTAACCCCAAACTCGGGAGGACTTGTTCATAACCATGGAGGTCACAACCACACTAGAGGAGGATCGCATAACCACAATGGTTCTAAGAATGGAAATGGGAACAGAACCAACAATAATCATAACCGCCCCAACCCAGCCACACCCGCCAAAAGGGACTTAAGTCAGGTTACTTGTTTCAAGTGCGGGAAGACTGGAGACTACGCCACGGAGTGCCCTGAAGGAAAGAATGGAAATGGAAATGGGAGCGCTGGGAAGAAGCCAAATCCATTCAACAAAGGACAAGTGAACCACGTTAACGTGGAGGAGGTTGAAGAGCAGCCGGACGCGGTAATAGGTAAGTTTTTGGTTAAGTCATTTACCGCTCTTGTTCTTTTCAATACTGGTGCATCGCATTCATACATATCAAGGGGATTCGTGGATAAGTTTAAACTACCAACCCAAACCCTTAGGACCCCTCTTTTAGTAAGTTCACCCGGAGCAGAGTATATGGCTAGACGATGGTGTGACCAGATACCCTTAACCATTGGTACACATGTTTTTCCGTCCGACCTAATTATCTTGGAGTCACAAGGACTGGATGTGATATTGGGTATGGACTAGATGTCAAAGTTTGGAGGAAGCATTGACTGTGCTAGTAAGTCGATTTATCTCACCACCCTGGAAGGAAAAAGGATTAAGTATGTATCTAGGCATGTGCCTAGGAGTCAGGTGAATGCCCTTACGGGAGTTGTTCAGGAGGAAGTGCCTGTAGTGAAGGATTACCCGGATGTTTTTCCAGAGGAGTTACCAGGCATGCCACCGGATAGAGACATTGAGTTTTTGATAGAGCTGTTGCCAGTTACAGGACCAATATCCAAGAGACCCTATCGGATGCCCGCAAATGATCTGGAAGAAATTAAGAAGCAGATCAAGGAGTTATTGGAGAAAGGATACATCCGAAGAAGTTCATCACCTTGGGGAGCCCCAGTACTTTTGGTTGAGAAGAAGGATAAATCCCTGAGGATGGTTGTTGATTATCGAGCATTAAATGAAGTGACGATTAAGAACAAGTACCCACTGCCGATGATCAACGATCTATTTGATCAGTTGCAAGGAGCTAAAGTGTTTTCGAAGATCGATTTGCGATCGGGGTATCATCAGTTGAAGACACGAGAGAAGGACATACCGAAGACAACGTTCACAACATGATATGGATTATACGAGTACACGGTCATGTCATTTGGACTGACTAACGCCCCTGCCTATTTCATGAGCATGATGAACAAGGTGTTCATGGAGTATTTGGACAAGTTTGTTGTGGTGTTTATTAATGATATTATGGTATACTCGAAGAACGAGGAGGAGCACAAGGAGCATTTGCGCTTAGTTCTCGAGAAACTCAAGGAACACCAGTTGTATGCTAAGTTTAGCAAATGCAAATTTTGGTTGAAGGAAGTCGGGTTCCTTGGACATGTTATATCGGGAGAAGGTATAGCAGTAGACCCCCGCAAAATTCAGTCAGTCACTGAATAGTTGGCACCCACTTCAGTTAGCGAGATCCATAGTTTTCTTGGACTCGCAGGATAGTGCCGGAGATTCATCGAGAAATTTTCCAAGATTGCAAAGCCAATGACTGAAGTGTTGAAGAAGGATACTAAGTTTAAATGGACAGAAGATTGTGAGGCAAGTTTCCAGGGATTGAAGAAACGTTTGACTACAGCGCCAGTGCTAACACTGCCAAATGTACATAAGGAGTTCCAAGTGTACTGCGATGCCTCACGCTTAGGACATGGATGTGTGCTTATGCAGGACGGGAGAGTTGTTTCGTATGCCTCACGATAACTAAAACCTCATGAGTTGAACTATGCCACGCATGATTTGGAGTTAGCAGCCGTAGTACATGCATTGAAGACCTGGAGACATTACCTTATTGGAAACCATTGTGATGTGTACACGGACCATAAGAGTTTGAAGTACATTTTCACCCAGAAGGAACTGAACCTTAGACAGAGGAGATGGTTGGAACTTATAAAGGATTATGACATGAAGCTACACTATCATCCAGGAAAGGCCAATGTCGTAGCAGACGCTTTGAGCCGGAAGAGTTATGCTAATATCCTTGAAAGTAAGGGACTGCCGAAGGAATTAGCAGAGAATATCATGGAACTTCGATCGGAGATTGTTCCTAGAGGATCCGTTGCAACAATGGAGGTCCAGTTGACATTGCTGGACAAGATTCGGGAAGCTCAAAAGGAGGACAAGGAGATTGCCGTGATAAAGGAGAAGATGGGCAAAGGAAAGGCCAAAGGTTTTCGTGAGGATGAGCATGATATCTTATGGTTTGAGGACCGAATCTATGTGCCCAATAACCAGGAGATCAGGAAGTTAATACTTCAAGAGGCCCATGACTCACCATACTCGATACACCCCAGAAACACCAAGATGTATTTGGATTTGAAGGAACGTTTCTGGTGGACCGGTATGAAGAAGGATATTGCCGAGTATGTAGCCATATGTGATGTATGTCAACGTGTGAAGGCAGAGCATCAGAAGCCAGCAGGATTGTTACAGCCTATGCCGATACCCGAATGGAAGTGGGATAAACTGGGCATGGACTTTATCACTGGATTGCCCAGGACCAAAGCAGGATATGATTCCATATGGGTAGTAGTTGATCGCTTGACCAAAGTAGCTCACTTCATCCCAGTGAAAACCACCTATACGAGTGCAAAGTTGGCCAAGATATATATGTCCAGGATCGTATGTCTGCATGGAGTTCCGAGGACCATCATATCAGATCAAGGAACACAGTTTACCTCAAAGTTTTGGCACCAGTTGCACCAGACCCTGGGAACGAGATTGGAGTTTAGTACAGCATTTCACCCGCAGACGGATGGACAAACAGAGAGAGTCAACCAAATTTTGGAGGACATGTTGAGAGCCTGTGTGCTAGATTATGGATCTAGTTGAGATGACAATTTGCCATACGCAGAGTTTTCCTATAACAATAGCTATCAAGCCAGTTTGAAGATGGCACCGTTTGAAGCCCTGTATGGACGAAGGTGCAGAACACTGTTAATGTGGGATGAGGTAGGAGACCGACAGTTGTTTGGACTAGACTTGATCAAGGAGTCTGACGAGAATGTTAAATTGATTCATGACAGATTGAAGATTGCTCAGTCCAGGCAGAAGAGTTATGCTGACTTAAACGCGAGGTAACCTATGAAATTGGAGACCGAGCATATCTGCGAGTATCACCCTTGCGAGGAGTGAAACATTTTGTAGTTAAGGAAAAGTTAGCCCCGAGATTTGTAGGACCGTATCGTATTTTGGAACAGATGGGAGAAGTTGCCTACAAGTTGGAGTTACCCGAGGGATTGTCAGGAGTTCATGACGTGTTTCACATTTCACAGCTAAAGAAGTGTCATGCTGAGATGGCAGATATACCACTAAGAGATATAGTACCCCTGGAGGCGATTCAGTTGGACAGTGATTTGACTTATGAGGAGAAACCAGTTAAGATTCTTGAGTTTGCCAGCAGAGTCACCTGCAGTAAGGTTATCAAGTTTTGGAAAGTTCAGTGGAGCCACCATACCAAGGATGAAGCCACCTGGGAACGAGAGGATGATCTCTGCAAAGACCACCCGCACCTATTTTCTAGCCAGCCCGAATCTCGAGGGCGAGATTCATCTTAAGGGGGGTAGGTTTGTAACATCCCAAATTTTCAATTTGGAATGTTATACATTAGATCATCATTGCATATCATGTTTTATTGCTTTTCCATTCCGTAATCCTCGAAATCCTAAGCAACTCAAGGACCCTCGGAGAGAGTTGGGGATTTTCTGGTTTTTATATTTGATTCTTTTATCAAATTTTGAAACGAGGATTTTGGTCTTAATTATTTTTCTCTCCGAAAATATTTCATATTAAAATACAAGAGAGGAGATAATATGACTTCTCCAATAAATGAAATATTGGAGGAAAATATTAAAATCAAATATTTGTTCTATTTGGATTTTATTGCAATTTTGTTTGCATTAGAAAAATTGCACGTTTTCAAATTTGCATTTAGGGCCAAGAAAATGTTCATCCCGTTCTAAATATTTTATTTAGGCGGTGAAATTTTATTTTGGCATTTTTAGATTTTTATTTTTTTTCTAGGATTTTATTTCGGTCCGTGAAATTTTATTTTATTTTTAAAAAAAAGTTCCCGCGCCCGACTGGGCCTAAGGCCCAGCCGAGCCAGGCCGCCGCCGCCGCCGCCGACTCGGACGAGGAGTCCGAGCCGGACTCCACCGCTGCCGCCTTGGCCCCTCCTCCAAGCCGCCCCGCCCCGCCCCTTTATATACACGCCGCCCGAGCCCCCCACCCCCACAGCCACCGCCGCCCCGCGCCAAGCCCCGCCGCCCGTGCCGCCTGGCCCCGCCGCCCGCGCCGCGCCTAGCCGCAGCCGAGCACCGCTGCCGCCGAACCCCGCCACCGCCCCGGGAGCCGCAGCTCCACCGCCTCGCCGGACCTCTTGCCGGAGGTAGTCGCCGGACTCCGCCGCCGTTTTTTTTATATAAAACCGTTCGTTTTTTTTAAACCCTAGATCCGTTTTTTTCGGATCCGCCGGTTTTTCTCGATTCTTCTAGTTAGCGGACGTTCGTCCAAACATTCATTTTAACGAATGGTTCTTCGCCCATTAGATACAGCTAACGAACGCTCGTTCGTTAGTTTGTTCATCAGTTTTCTTTTATCGGATTTATTCTGCGATTTTCTCTGATCGCGATTTCTGATCCAATCTTAGTTTCTGTTTATCTTTTCGCTCGTTAGTCGGAATCAGGCGATTCAAGCGCCTAGAGTTTCATCTCGAAACCCTCTTTCCGTTTAGCTAACTCATACAAGTTTTCTCTACTGTAAAATTTGACCTACTTTCAGATTAGTAAATGAAGCTTCTTTCTTTCGCCGTTTGAGTTTCGTTGCTCCGTTTGATTTGATTCTTTTTGCGAACCGGAGTTCTTAATTTGACCTTTCTGGTCGACCTCTTTTATTTGAGTTTTGCTTGTGCATCGCTGCTTGTTACTTATGTATGCTATTGTTTGCTTGCGATAGAACACCCGGAGTGCGAAAAGCGTGCTACTACGAGTCCCTAGGTTTCGCAGATCGTCAGCAAGGCAAGTAACACTTTGATCATACCCCTTCATCACCCAGTTTTTATGCATTAGTTCCAATCCTCAAACATTGCATGATTAGGATGTCATTAAATTGTGGGTTGGGAAGTAGTTGATGAGGTAGAACCTATTGCCCTGTTACATTCAAACCCTTGGGAGTTACTCTACGTGTTGCTTATATTACTATGCTATGCTATGCTCGTAGATGTGGTTTGGGTTTGAGTGAAATCCATGACAGATGTGAGATTGTTAAATTAATGGTTCAACTTAAGGTGGCAACTTAATCAAACAACTGGGTGGATTGAGGCACCTGGAGTACCCAGTGTTGCCTGTATTTTTTTGGAAATCCCGGAGTACCCGTGTGATCTTCCTATGGCCGCCACCCGGGATCAAAGGGAACTGAGATGATTCATGCTAGAAACTTCCGTGTGCAGCCACAAGCTATTATGGCTCTAGCATAGTTGAGTAAGTTACATGAAGCTCTTGAAGAGGCAGATCAGCAGGTAGTGGGATGTAGGTTTGGTATGGTCTGTCCGGAGTAGAGAGTTAATGTTTCTGAAAGACTATGTCTCGGTCATCCGTTTCTCAAACACCCTGTAGTGTGAGAAATCCAATGGAGGAGATCGAGTCTTGTGGGGAAAAGTGCGGAAACCTCTGCAGAGTGTACAATCTAATCATGGTTAGCCGTGTCCCCGGTTATGGGCAATTCTTGAGTATCTAGTACTTGGGTTATCACATGTATCTCATCATGTTTAATTAATATTGTTGGGTTGTTAATCACTTTAATTGGGATTGAGTTGGAGGAACCTTCTCAATGATGTTTCAACTACCATGATAGTAAAATTAAAATATATTCCTTTGTTGTAGGGAAAAATTGGCTTTTCGCAAAAACTATAAACCATAGAGCTTTCCACCAGCCATATATGCATATAGTGATAGCATTATTTTGTTCTTGCTCTACTGTGTTATGTTGCCAGCATATTCCATATGCTGACCTATTTTCGGGCTTCAACATATTATGTTGCAGACTTTTCCGACGACGAGTAAGGTTCGTTAGGTCGTTGCCGTGCAGCTCAGCTATGCTGTTGGAGTTGATGGACTCACTTTATCTTTCAAGCCTTCCGCTGTTATCGTATTAGATGGCCTTAAGCCATATTATTGTAATAAGTTCTCTCTTGAGACATTCGATGTAATAAGTGTGTGATTGCTACTCTGTTATAAATCCTTCAAGTAATGTGTGTGTCAGCATTACCGATCCAGGGATGACACTGAAGTACAGAAACTTAACCATCTGAGGTCGGGTCCCTACAGCTACGGTTTAATTTCTATGAATTTTCTAAAGTTTTTATTAATTTCTGGAATTTAATTACTTATTTCAACATTATCCAGAATAGTAAAAGATGACGTCAGCATGACATCATGTTGACGTCAGCGGTCAACTGTGAAGTTGACTGAGTCAACTACGTGTGGGTCTCGCATGTCATACACTGTTTAGTTTAATTAGGGTTTAGCTAATTAATTACTGTTTAATTAAATTAACTAATTAATTAGATTGATTTAAACATGATTAATTAACTTAATTAATTTACTAATTAATTAATTAACTAACTAATAATTTATTAATTACATTTTCATTTTATTTTATTTTTCTTTTTTTTAAACGTTCTGGGCATGGGGCCCCACTGTCATTGGCTAAGGGGGGCCTTAGCGGGTCGTGCTGGCAGGCAGGTGTTGGGCGACGGGTGGGCGCCCGTTAACGAGCGAACTCGGGCGGCAGCCGCAGGCGCGCAAGCAGCGCCGGCGAGGAAGGCTGCGCGCCAGCTGCAGGCAAGAGGGGAGGCAGGGCTGTGGTTGGCGGGGCGGAGCCGGAGCGTGCGGCAGCGAGTGGCGCGGTGCGGCGGATGCAGCAGCGAGGCGCAGTAGCAGCAGCACGCATTAGGGGCCATGGGGGAGCGAGCGACGGCGAGCACAGTGGTTGCTCGAGGGCCGGGATGTGGCAGGGGAGCAAGGGGTGGAGGTGGCAGGAGCACGACCACAGGCAGCCGCGGGCGCAACCATGGCATGCCCTGGCTGCGGCTAGCAGAGACGGGGCGCACAGGGTGGGTCGAGGTGAGCGAGTCGTAGGGGCGGGGTGAGCGCGGACCGGAGGCACGGGCGCTAGCAGCGACGCGTTCGCCGGCGACGACGGTCGGAGGCAGAGGCCGTGGTGGAGTGCGAGCTTGGGCGTGGGATGGGCGGCATGCAATAGCGAGAGGCAGAAGAGGAGGCTCTCACGGACAGTGTAGGGGGATGGCAGCGGGCTTGGGGAGGAGCCGGGGACGAGACAGTCCTGCGGTGAGGCGGCACCGACGCGGTCGGTGACGGCGGGCGTTGGGGCGGCGTGGGGTCGATCCCAATCTTGTTCGGGTCGAGAGGGGACCGGGCGCCATGCGGGACGAGAAGGGGGCGCCGTCGAGGTGGGCAGCGGGGCGAGGTGGCGGCGCGCCAAGGGTGGGGCGGCGTTCGTCGGCGGGGCAACTGATCTCCTCGATCCCGATCGAGAGGAACAGAGGAGGGGTGAGGAGAGTGGGGGATCGAGGGGAGTGGGGTAGTGGGGGTGTGCGGTTAGGGTTTGGTGGGGGTGGGGGGGTAAGGAGGGAGAGGTGGGCCGGCCTGGTGGGTTGGGCTGGTTGGTCCGGATGGGCCAAGGTCCAGGGAGGCAGGGGCTTCCTTTCCTCTTTTCTTTTCCTCCTTTTCCATTTCCTTTTCTGGTTTTGCCCTTTTTTTTAACAGAGAGAGAACGAGAATTATTTGGCCAACTATATCACTTAGCAAAATTTTGGGAGGTGTCCCATTAAATTCCTGGTGATTATAGACAGTGCCAAAAATATTTTGGAGACCAGAAGAATTATTTTGGTATGTTCCATAAGTAGGATAGCATTTAAAAATGTTGAATTAGTGCTATTTTAATTACTAATGCTCATCTTTGCACAAGAGTGATGTTGTGTTCCTTAACAAATAATTGTTATGGAATTTTTGACAAATGATGAACATTTTTCCAGCAACTTTTGGGCAACTTCAAACTTCGCTTGAATTTGATTTGACTGGAATTTCCAAATGGGTATTGAACAAAGGTGATTAAGAACTGTTTGGAAAATGATTAGTTTAATCATAGAGGGTTACTGTAGCATGACACTAGGGGTGTTACAAATCTCCTCCACTACAAGAAATCTCGTCCCAAGATTTAAGTGCGGAAGTAAAGAGAGAACTGACCCTTATAGGGTTAATTATCTGGTGAATAATTCAGGGAATTTGGCAGAAGTGTCTCTCGAGTTGAAACTTAAGAAAACATCGAGAGCAAAATATGGAGGTACCATAGGAAGTTTCAAGACAATGGACAAACGATTGATACCTGAACATAGTGTGAGAAGGGGGGTTCAGAGCATCGGGAATAGATCATCTCTCGGACGGTGGCTCGTGACAACACACAAAGGCAAGAGCAATTGATACTTCGGAATATAGGATATACAGGTGAGTCAGGTTCCGATCCTATGGAACTGTGGGTTATGGGCCCACCATGTGGGTTAAAAAGTAGGAAGGGTGCTGACATCTTGTACGGTCATGTTAGCAAGGCATGTCAGAGTGTATCTTGTCAGTTATGTCGGCAACAACGTCAGTACCAAGGGCGAGGGACGAAGAGAACCATTTTCCCTGCTCGTTGAACAAGGCGGGCCATTAGGCAAAGTTCTCGTCCATCGGTGGCTACTGGAATGTCATCAACAATAGTAACATGGTCTTACTGATAGAGTGATACAACGAGGTGCTTACCTAAGCAGGAAATTATCTCTACTGAGATAAGTTAGTTTACCGGAAAGGTTAAACAAAAGAATGGAAAGGAAAATGTGTTTAAACACATATTTCAAGGGTATATCCTTCCCAAGGACAAGCAGAGCATGATATCCATGACAGGATAGAAGTATAAAACCATTTCGGTAAGGGGGAGGAAAATTTCATGACATTACCCATACAACGGTGTTTGGATTTTAGATCAAGAAACATTCGACAATGTGCTCCCAATGTTCTTGTTGATATCCGGAATACCTCAGTCATGCTTCGAGGTAGCATTAACATGGTGTTCCAAGTAGGGGTTGGAGTTGAAGATCACAAGAAATACTCAAGGAACCATTACAGGAATAGCAAGGAGCCCAAGGTATAACCAATACATGATCAAACATGTGTTGGAAAGAAGACAAGGGGGTTGTCGATGATAACTCAAATCATCGAAGGTCAAGGATGGTTTTCTCACCATGAATTCAATTGTCATCTCAACATAAGTCAAAATGTTGATGCTGATCACGACGCATTCATCGAGAGGATCTATGAAGATGCCATTGAGAGGCGATGTCATCAAGCAACAAGAAAGATGGAGTGAAAGGCTATTGGAACCACGGATACGACACAAGCTCGAAATCAAGCTTGTTGTTCGAGGTGAAATGATAAGATGAAGAAGATCGACGTAAGCTTAGCTCATCGTCGGAAGTTGCTCCGGGCATAAGGACCAGATAGCATAGTTAAAAAAATTGAGATGATAAAAATATAGCCGATCAGGCTAGGAATGATGTGATGGGGTATAAAGCTTCCCAGTATCAAGTACTAGGTGTAATGTCGGAAGGAAAATCGGAGTAGAGGTTGGACGGGGGAATGATTTGCAGAGGATAAGTAATTGTAACTTACCCAGTAAATGGGATCAAGGAGGAAATATGGTTGGGACCATAACTGCAAGGGATCCAATTTACGGTACCGGAAGAATATTCAACAGATTAAATATCCTTGCAAGAAGCTTTCATGATAAGTCCCACACCGTGTCCGTGGGCATGAACACAAGGTTCAGGGTCGGCTCCCACTTCTACAATGCATAACCTTTCATTTTACTTCTCGCTCTTGGTGAAGCTGTAGTATTTAAATTTTATTTGACGAAAGCCAGTAGAGTATAATCCGCATAACTTTCGAGTTCACACAGATTAGGGAAAGCATAGGTTCAACCCATCGGGGAATCTTAGGAACATATATCATAGATTTCAAGAATAATAACACAAGCTCGGTAGTAGAGCACGCTTGTGAAAGCGGAGGATACAATTTACCAAAAGCATTACATATCCGAGGAAAGGCTCACAAGCTTATTGAATATGAAGGACGTTGTCAGATAAAATCCAAAAAAAGAGGGGTCTGGTGGTCCACAAGGGATCTGAAGTGAGCATCAATATTCAACCAGAGGAAGAAAGAATGCAAGGAGATCAGATCATAGAAACAACTGACAAACTCAAAGCTCAATTGCAAAGGAATTATGAATTCCATGACAAGGGATCAGAAGCAATGCTCTGATAAGGGATGGATAGGTAGAATAGCCTTAGGGGTACAATCGATGATGATTTGATTGATCGAGAATCAGCACATGTTAGAATGACGCAACTTTCCCCCTAGCATAGCAAACACGCAACTTTCTCGAAGGATGAATTCTAGGATCTGATTGAGGATTGCGAGCATTCGCAACATATTGTATCAACGGACTCAAAATAATAATGACAAAGGCTGACAATAAGATTACTAGACTTATGGTATTAACCATAATGCAAGCAAGCAAGAAATCCAAGAACAATAGACTGTTGAGGATTTTCACAAGAACGAATGGTATTACGAAGACTTTTGTGAAGTACAAGAATCAACTGAGGATGAGCGGATACTCGATAGGTGCACAAAGTTATCCGTAGGGGTATTCAGACGACAAGGAACAGCAAGGCAGTAAGCTCAAAGGATTCTCGGAAAAAGGAGAGCAGTTCAGGGTATCTTATAATAACAAGATCAATGGGATATAATGTAAGATTGGTAAGTGTGTGTAGTTATCCATAAGGATATTTCGGTGGTAAGGAATTGCAAAGGCAACAGGCACAAAGTCTCGAGAGAATATCGTAGAGTACCTTCGGAATCTTCTGATGCAGCAGGCGATCATCTGAAATAAGAGGCTCTCCGGGCGGATGTGATCACGAGATCCTAATGTCCGAGTTAGTAAAACCATTTAACCCGAATAGAAGAGAGATCAGAGTCCCAGAGTATAGACGAGGAATAAAAGATCCTAATACCACCCATATGGCGACGTGGACCCGTAAGCCACACAACCAAGTTAGTAAAAGTTTTTCATTGACTAGACTCAACTTCGGCCATGGAGTTTGGAAGGGGGATTCCTATAGGCAGTCGGCTCTGATACCAACTTGTGACGCCCTCGATTCAATCATACACTAATCATACACGCAAATGTGTACGATCAAGATCAAGGACTCACGGGAAGATATCACAACACAACTCTAGACACAAATTAAAATAATACAAGCTTTATATTACAAGCCAGGGGCCTCGAGGGCTCGAATACATAAGCTCGATAACACAAGAGTCAGCGGAAGCAACAATATCTGAGCACAGACATAAGTTAGACAAGTTTGCCTTAAGAAGGCTAGCACAAAAACAACATCGATCGAAAAGGCAAGGCCTCCTGCCTGGGAGCCTCCTAACTACTCCTAGTCGTCAGCGATCTTCACATAGTAGTAGGCATCCTCCGGGTAGTAGTAGTCATCGGTGGCGTCGTCTGGCTCCTGGGATCCGTCATCTGGTCGCAATAATCGGGTATGGGAAAAAAAAGAAGTAGCAAAGCAACCGTGAGTACTCATCCAAAGTACTCGCAAGACTTACATCAGATCTAAACTAAGTATGCATCTGTATCAAAGGAATGGGTTGTATATGTGGACTGGGCTGCAGAAATGCCAGAATAGGGAGAAGGCTTAGTCCTATCGAAGACTAGCATCTTCTGGAAACCACCATCTTGCAGCAACAGGATGGAGTATAGCGGCATAAAGTAAAGTAGTAGTAGTGTTATCAACCTTGGCCAGAGATCCTTTCTCAACACCCTGCGAGAAAGCAATCCCAGAGCCATACTATCCAGTTATCATCACAATCCAATTCTTATCACCATCCAGTTCTCATCACAAGTATCCAGTTCTAGTTGTATCGATCGGGATACAACTCAAAGTGTCCGTTACCGTAGGATAGGCTATTGATAGATGTTTTCTTCCCTGCAGGGGTGCACCAACTTACCCACCACGCTTGATTAACTCCGGCCGGACACACTTTCCTGGGTCATGCCCGGCCTCGGCCAAACAATACGCCACAACCCGACCTAGGCTTAATAGAGAGGCCAGCACGCCGGACTAAACCTATGCCCCAGGGGTCATGGGCCATCTCCCCGGGAACTCCTGCATGTTGCGAACGCGGCCGGTGAGCAGACCTAGCTACCTCCCTAAAAAGGCAGGAGCTTACCAGTCCAACCCGGCGCGCGCCGCTCAGTCGCTGTCGTCTATTAAGCTTCGGTTCATGTATACGACGCAGAACGCCCATACTATGCCCACGTGATGGTTAGTGCTATCAGGCCAGAGGCCCCTCGGATCAAATATCCAAATCGTAGTGGATTAGGAACGCGCGGTAACAAGCAGAGACTCACGAAAGATGTGACCCCGTTGCCCCGTCTCGAGGACTTGCGGCAAGGGCTAGGAATGCCCGGCCACGCCTCGTAATTATCTCACGGGCACCTTCCAGGTCCGCCCGACTCCACATCACTCGCAATTAAGCTCGCGCGGGTACCCCTCAGGGTCGACCCGTCTTTCCAAGTAACAGTGGTAAAGTCCAAGTATCCGTGTGTCCAAACATCAAGGGGAAAACCCGAGGAATCACCCCCGATGAATTCCACTAGATGTAATCATCAAGGTGAACGTAAGAGGAATCACCCTCGAGGTTCACACTTGAGGGGTTGCACGACAGAGTCGTATCGGAAGTGGTTAAGGAGGAAATCACCCTCGATGACCACGACCGAATAGCTACTCTACAGAGATCTCATCAGGAGTGATGTATGAGGTTCCACCCTCGGCACTCGATGGTAACTCTGCAAAGTCGAGCAATAAAGGGGCATGATGTGACGTGAGGTGTTGGGGCCTGGTCTTTGATCCCGTTGATCGGGTCTTCTGATAATCCAGCGAGGCAGTCGGGTCAAGTGGGGGGGTCACTGATGTGTCTCTAACCAACCTATACTAAGCAGTTTAGGATAAGCAGGTAGGTAACAATAGCAGGTTACAATAAACAGGCTATGCAGCAGAATAGGAGCAAACAATAACAGTAGCAAAATCTAGTGCAAGCATGAGAGAATGGAATGGGCGATATCAGGATGATCAAAGGGGGGCTTGCCTAGTTGCTCATACAAGAAGAAGGGGTCGTCATCGACGTAGACGATCACAGCGGCATCAGCGGCAGTCTCGGGGTCTACCGGAGAGAAGAGGGGGAAGAAACAGTAAATACATAGCAAGCAAGAGCATAACATGACAACACACAGAGCTAGACGTGTTCTAACGCGGTGCTACACGTTATCGGTGAAGGGGGATAACATCCGAGAATGTTTTCCCAAGTTTAGCATTTTCAGATAGATGAAACGGAGGGGAAAAGTTAAATGATCAGGTAGTTAGGGGCATATGGCGGACGAACGGATCGCGTATTTGGATTCGTCTCGTTTTTCTGAGCAACTTTCATGTAGAAAACATTTTCATCTGAGCTACGATTTAATTTCTATCAATTTTCTAAAGTTTTTATTAATTTCTGGAATTTAATTACTTATTTCAACATTATCCAGAATAGTAAAAGATGACATCAGCATGACATCATGCTGATGTCAGTAGTCAACTGTGCACTTGACTGGGTCTACTACGTGTGGGTCCCGCATGGCATACACTGTTTAGTTTAATTAGGGTTTAGCTAATTAATTACTATTTAATTAAATTAACTAATTAATTAGATTAATTTAAACATGATTAATTAACTTAATTAATTAACTAATTAATTAATTAACTAATTAATAATTTTATTAATTACATTTTCATTTTATTTTATTTTTTTCTTTTTAAAAAAATGTTCTGGGCGTGGGGCCCCACTGTCATTGGCTAAGGGGGGCCTTAGCGGGTCGTGCGGGCAGGCAGGTGTTGGGCGACGGGCGGGCGCCCGTTAACGGGCGAACCCGGGCAGCCGCCGCAGGCGCGCGAGCAGCGCCGGCGAGGAAGGCTGGGCGCCAGCTACAGGCGAGAGGGGAGGCGGGGCTGTGGTTGGCGGGGCGGAGCCGGAGCGTGCGGCAGCGAGTGGCGCGGCGCGGCGGATGCAGCAGCGCGCATAAGGGGCCAAGGGGGAGCGAGCGACGGCGAGCGCAGTGGTTGCTCGAGGGCCGGGATGCGGCAGGGGAGCAAGGGGTGGAGGTGGCAAGAGCACGACCACGGGCAGCCGCGGGCGCAGCCAGGGCATGCCCTGGGTGCGGCTAGCAGAGACAGGGCGCACGGGGGGGGGGGGGGGGAGGTCACGGTGAGCGAGTCGCAGAGGCGGGGTGAGCGCGGACCGGAGGCACGGGCGCTCGCAGCGACGCGTACGCCGGCGACGACGGTCGAAGGCAGAGGCCGTGGTGGAGTGTGAGCTCGGGCGCGGGACGGGCGACATGCAATAGCGAGAGGCAGAAGGGGAGGCGCTCACGGACGGTGCAGGGGGATGGCAACGGGCTTGGGGAGGAGCCGGGGACGAGACAGTCCTGCGGTGAGGCGGCGCCGGCGCGGTCGGTGACGGCGGGCGTTGGGGCGGCGCGGGGTCGATCCCGATCTTGTTTGGGTCAAGAGGGGACCGGGCTCCATGCGGGACGAGAAGGGGGCGCCGTCGAGGTGGGTAGCGGGGCGAGGTGGCGGCGCGCCAAGGGTGGGGCGGCGTTCATCGGTGGGGCAACTGATCTCCTCGATCCCGATCGAGAGGAACAGAGGAGGGGTGGGGAGGATGGGGGATCGAGGGGAGTGGGGTAGTGAGGGTGTGCGGTTAGGGTTTGGTGGGGGTGGGGGGATAAGGAGGGAGAGGTGGGCCGGCCTGGTGGGTTGGGCCGGTTGGTCCGGATGGACCAAGGCCCAGGGAGGCAGGGGCTTCCTTTCCTCTTTTCTTTTCCTTCTTTTCCATTTTCTTTTCCGGTTTTGCCCTTTTTTTAATAGAGAGAGAACGAGAATTATTTGGCCAACTATATCACTTAGCAAAATTTTGGGAGGTGTCTCATTAAATTCCTAGTGATTATAGACAGTGCCAAAAATATTTTGGAGACCAGAAGAATTCTTTTGGTATGTTTCATAAGTAGGATAGCATTTAAAAATGTTAAATTGGTGCTGTTTTAATTAGTAATGCTCATCTTTGCACAAGAGTGATGTTGTGTTCCTTAACAAATAATTGTTATGGTATTTTTGACAAATGATGAATATTTTTCCAGCAACTTTTGGGCAACTTCAAACTTCGCTTGAATTTGATTTGACTGGAATTTCCAAATGGTATTGAACAAAGGTGATTAAGAACTGTTTGGAAAATGATTAGTTTAATCAAAGAGGGTTACTGTAGCATGACACTGGGGTGTTACACCTACTTTATTCCAACTTCTCTATGGTTTATAAACTATTTTACTAGCCATAGATTCATCAAAATAAGCAAACAACACATCGAAAACAGAATCCGTCAAAAATATAATAGTCTGTAGTAATCTGGATCAAACGTATACTTCTGGAACTCATAAAATTCTCAAATAAATTGCTGGACCTGAGCAATTTATCTATTAATTATCTGCAAAAATAATTAACTAAATATCACTCTCCAAATAAAAACGGCAGCAATTCTCGTGAGCGCTAAAGTTTCTGTTTTTGACAGCATGATCAACAAGACTTTCCCCAAGTCTTCCCAAAGGTTCTACTTGGCACAAACACTAATTAAACACATAAAACCACATCTAAACAGAGTCTAGATGAATTATTTATTACTAAACAGGAACAAAAAGCAAGGAACTAAAATAAAATTGGGTTGCCTCCCAACACGCGCTATCGTTTAACGCCCCTAGCTAGGCATGATGATTTCAACGATGCTCACATAAAAGATAAGAATTGTAACATAAAAAGAGCATCATGAAGAATATGACTAGCATATTTAAGTCTAACATACTTCCTATTCATAGGGATTTTGTGAGCAAACAACTTGTGGAAACAAGAATCAACTTGCATAGGAAGGTAAAACAAGTATAACTTCAAAACTTTCAGCACATAGAGAGGAAACTTGATATATTGCAATTCCTACAAGCATATATTCCTCCCTCATAATAATTTTCAGTAGCATCATGAATTAATTTAACAATATAACCAATACCTAAAGCATTCTTTTCATGATCTACAAGCATAAAAAATTTATTATTCTCCACATAAGCAAAATTCTTCTTATTCGGAATAGTGGGAGTATCATAGGAAACTTGAATACTATAAATTGTTTCCACATTAAAAGAGTAATGTTTAGAGAAGGGGTAATCATAACCATGACAAGTTTTATAAATATAATCACTATTTTTTATAGCATAAGTATCATCACAATAATCATCATGAGTAGGAGGCATGCTATCATCATTATAAACTTGCATATCAAAACTTGGGAGACTAAAAATATCATCTTCATTAAGCGCAGTATCCCCAAGCTTGGGACAAACATTAATTGCAGCAAATATATTCTCAAAAACATCATCTTCATCAAACATAGCATCCCCAAGCTTGGGCCTTTTCATATCATAAGCATAATCACTCTCATCATTAATAGTATAGATAGCACCAATAGTATAGCAATTATCATATTCTTCCAACCAAGTGCCAAAAAGATTTTCAAGATCATAAGAAGTGTCATTATCTTCCTCAATTATATTTTCATGAGGCACAATAGTAATAGGAGCAGCATTATTTGGGAGAGATATCTTTTTACCTATCTTCCTTTTTCTTTTCTTCTTCTTCTTCACCACATCATGTGTGCGTTCAATCCTCTTTTTGGAGCTCTTTATTAATGAGATTGGTTGAATAGGAGGCTCCTCCTCGTTACCTGATTCATCATAAGAAATAATAGGAGGATATTGGGAAGTCTCTTCCCTTTCATTAGTATTCTCTTCATCTTCTATTTGTTTTATTTTCTTTATGTAATTGGCAACATAAGGATTTTTAATGCAATTCACCGCACAATACATATAAATCTTCTCTAGATCAAAACCAAGAAGTTTATCGAGATTAAAGTTTGGAATACCCTCAGTTATACGTTTCATTTCTTCATAACCCAAGAGCAAACTAAGTTCATTATGATGTGCAAGGAAAATCAAGTCATCACAATTTTTGGACACGATACGGTCATGGAACAATTTGCATTTGATATTTAAATGACCATGTTCATTGCAAAGTTCACAAGTATGGGTAAGATATCTTAAATTTTCAGCACATTCATCTAGCTCTTCTTGCAACAATTTGGTTTCTAAGTACTTATGCCTCTTGCAATATCTATCTTCCCTATTTGGTGTGTACTTGCAAACCCAGTCTACTCCACAAAAATTGACATGTTTATAGGAGGCATTTTCATCATAACTAGTGCAATAATCATTAGCATCATGGATATTCAAAGAATTCATACTAACAACATTGCAATCATGCTCATCATTCAAATATTTAGTGCCGAACATTCTATAGATTTCTTCTTCTAGCACTTGGGCACAATTATCCTTTCCATCATACTCACGAAAGATATTAAAAGGATGAAGCGTATCAGACAAACTCAATTCCATTTTTTCGTAGTTTTCTTTTATAAACTAGACTAGTGATAAAACAAGAAACTAAAAGACTCGATTGCAAGATCTAAAGATATACCTTCAAGCGCTAACCTTCCCGGCAACGGCGCATGAAAAGAGCTTGATGTCTACTACACAACCTTCTTCTTGTAGACGTTGTTGGGCCTCCAAGTGCAGAGGTTTGTAGGACAGTAGCAAATTTCCCTCAAGTGGATGACCTAAGGTTTATCAATCCGTAGGAGGCGTAGGATGAAGATGGTCTCTCTCAAGCAACCCTGCAACCAAATAACAAAGAGTCTCTTGTGTCCCCAACACACCCAATACAATGATAAATTGTATAGGTGCACTAGTTCGGCGAAGAGATGGTGATACAAGTGGTATATGGATAGTAGATAATAGTTTTTGTAATCTGAAAATATAAAAACAGCAAGGTAACGAATGATAAAAGTGAGCGTAAACGGCATTGCAATGTGTGGAAACAAGGCCTAGGGTTCATACTTTCGCTAGTGTAAGTCCTCTCAAGAATAGTAACATAATTGGATCACATAACTATCCCTCAATATGCAACAAAGAGTCACTCCAAAGTCACTAATAGCAGAGAACGAACAAAGAGATTATGGTAGGGTACAAAACCACCTCAAAGTTATTCTTTCCAATCAATCCGTTGGGCTATTCCTATAAGTGTCACAAACAACCCTAGAGTTCGTACTAGAATAACACCTTAAGACACAAATCAACCAAAACCCTAATGTCACCTAGATACTCCAATGTCACCTCAAGTATCCGTGGGTATGATTATACGATATGCATCACACAATCTCAGATTCATCTATTCAACCAACACAAAGGACCTCAAAGAGTGCCCCAAAGTTCTACCGGAGAATCACGACAAAAACGTGTGCCAACCCCTATGCATAGGTTCATGGGCGGAACCCGCAAGTTGATCACCAAAACATACATCAAGTGAATCACGTGATATCCCATTGTCACCACAGATATCCACGGCAAGGCATACATCAAGTGTTCTCAAATCTTTAAAGACTCAATCCGATAAGATTACTTCAAAGGGGAAACTCAATTCATTACAAGAGAGTAGAGGGGGAGGAGAAACATAAGATCCAACTATAATAGCAAAGCTCGCGATACATCAAGATCGTGCCAAATCAAGAACACGAGAGAGAGAGAGAGAGAGAGATCAAACACATAGCTACTGGTACATACCCTCGGCCCCGAGGGAGAACTACTCCCTCCTCGTCATGGAGAGCACCGGGATGATGAAGATGGCCACCGGAGAGGGATTGACCCCTCTGGCAGGGTGCCAGAACGGGTCTAGATTGGCTTTCGGTGGCTACGGAGGCTTCTGACGGCGGAACTCCTGATCTATTGTGCGTCCTGGAAGTTTTACGATATGTAGGTATATATGGGTGCAGGGGGTACGTCGGAGGAGCTACGGGGGCCCCACGAGGCAGGGGGCGCGCCCTAGGGGGTGGGTGTGCCCCCCACCCTCGTGGCTTCCTCGTTCCTTCCTTGACGTGGGGTCCAAGTCCATCTGGTAGGTTTCCTTCCAAAAATAACTTCTCCAGTTGATTTCGTTCCGTTTCGACTCCGTTTGATATTCCTTTTCTTCGAAACACTGAAATAGGCATAAAACAGCAAATCTGGGCTGGGCCTCCGGTTAATAGGTTAGTCCCAAAAGTGATATAAAAGTGTATAATAAAGCCCATAAACATTCAAAACAGTAGATAATATAGCATGGAGCAATCAAAAATTATAGATACGTTGGAGACGTATCATGAGGAACTCCCGCGCGCAATACATAGAGTTGAGAGTATTGTGCATCCTTGCACCAAGATAGTTGGTGCACATTATAAACCGCAACCAACTCATTACCCGAGTACATTCATGTGTGTCTTAGGTATATACCAAGGATCAATTGATGGCAATGGTGCACGCATGATTGGGCCATTTTTTCATCTTGGTGAAGAGTTGGAGCAGTGCTAGATAACCTAGCATCTTATTATAACCAACACCAGCATGTGATCAACGTGCTAGAGAAGCGATAAAAATTGTTAGCACGGAGCACCTGGTATTCATTGCTCTCATCATTTGTCAGCAACAAATTACCATTTTTCTTGGAGGGAACCACTTTAATTCCCATGTTAGTTTATCCTTTTCAATAAATATGTTAATATTTATTTCCTATAAAATCAAACACAACACATAGATTTATGGTGTATCACACAACGTCTACTCGGTTTGGTTTTTAGCGTAGTACTTAGGCAACAACCTCCATTAACTATCTAAGTTATACTTGACTCTCAAATATGTTCTTTCATGTTACTCCCAAACTGATATGTTTTTGTCCATGTGACATAAGAATATTATGCATCCCGGTTAGCTTGCACCAAGATAGTTGGTGCATTGTACCGTAAAGCACTTCAACTCATTATCCGGATACATTTATACTTAATTAATTTAGGTACATTAGGAGCATATAACCACATAGGCTTTGGGTATACCCTCCTTTTCAAAGGAAGAAGTTAGAGCAATGCTAGCCCATCTAGCATTTTATTACAACCTACATCAGCATGCCATCGACGTGCTAGAGAAACGATAAATTTTGTTAGCACATAGCACATGTTATTCATTGCTCTCATCATCTGTCACCAACGAAATTCCATTTTATTTTTGTCGGGGGAACCGCTTCATTCCCACATTAGTTTAGCCTTTTTGATAGACTTGTTAATATTCAGTTTTCTAGAAACATCAAACACAACACATAGATTTATGGCGCATCGCAACACTTGCATCACACAGCTTCTACTTGGTTTGGTATTTAGGGCTAGTTCTTTTGTTGGCTTCGAGAATAAAGTGGAATAAGTTGCCCCCTACCCTGTTTATTCTAGAAGCCCAACCTAAATTATTTTTAGAAGCCTACTAGTTAAGACAGTAGGCTTCTAAAAATAATTTTGGTTGGTCTTCTAGAGCTTATTCTAGAAGCCAAAAAAACACCGAAAGAATCAATTATCTAAGCGATACTTGACTCTCAAACATGTTCTTGCATGTTACAATCATAATAAGTTCCTAGCATCATGATACGATGTTTGTTTTCATAAACATCGCATAAACACATAGATTTACACACGCATCATGTCGCAGATGCACTCACATGAACTTGGCTTGGGTTTTAGCGGATTGCATGTTTAACCACCTCCATTAAGTGTTTAAGGAAATAGTTTTCTCTCTCACATGTTATTGCATATTGTAGTCATAACTTCATGTCATTATGACATGTTGATGTTTGTTTAGAAACATCAAATGCAACACGTAAATTTACATGTGCATCAAGACATAAACACATTCATAGAACATCTACTCAGTTCAGTTTTTAGTGGAGAGGAGTACAAATTCAACCACCTCCCGTAACTATATACAAGTGATACTTGTCTCTCAAACATATTACCATCATGGCTTCATGGCATCACGGCATATTAGTGTTTGTTTTCATAAACATCAGATAGACCACATAGATTGACAATTGACATGCGCAACACGATGCAGACGCACTCACACGACGTCTACTTAGTTTGGTTTTTAGTGGAGGGCCAGTTCAAGCACCTCGCTTAATATCTAAGCCACAATTGACTCTCAAACACGTTCTCGCGTTACAACCATAACTTCACGGCATCACGACATGTTAATGTTTGTTTTCGAAAACATCACACATCACGTAGATTTACACGCGCATAACGACACATACCTCACATGACGTCTACTATGTTTGGCTTTTAGTGGAGTACATGTTTGACCATCTTCGTTAAATACATAAGCAATACCCGACTTTCAAATTCGTGTGTATTACAAGTTTACAACATAACTTTCTAAAGTTGGAGATAAATTATACGGAGTATTTTTATGGGCAATGGATTTGAGCGACAAGAAGGAAGTAATATGTTCATCAAATATAGACGGCCCTGATCGTGATCTACCAGATCGGACGGACGGGTGGGGAGGCGTGGAAAGCAGCGTCCAGCGTGCCAGCCAAACCTGCCTTCCAACTTACAAACCCGGGCCCACGCGTCATCCGAACAAAAGCCGAGCGACCAAACCCCCACTCTCCCCCGACGCCTGCTGCAAAGGCCAGCACAAGAACCACGCGACACCGGCCGGCGCACGGGGGCCCGGCTTCCGTCCGCCGCCACCCTCTCCTCTCCTGACCGTGGGGCACTGCTCGCCGTGGAAGCGAGCGGGGAGAGCAATGCCGATCGCGCTGGAGAGCGGCGCCCTGCTCGGCCGCGGGGTGCCGGCGGCGTGCGCCGGCTCCTCTTCGGCTGGGCAGGGCAGCAGCAGCCAGGCGGAGGCCGTGCACCTCGAGGAGTCGGAGGAGAGCGAGGGGGAGGTGCAGAGCTCGCTCAGAGGCCCCTTCGACACCATGGACGCGCTCCAGGAAGCCCTGCCCCGCAGGTCAGCCCCCCAATCCGCCCGTAAAGGTTGCGCCTTCATCGGCCTTCGTTGGCTAGTTGCGCCGTAATCTTGGTTCCACAGGCTTATTTTGGGGATTCGTGTATGCGTGGATCGTTTGGAAATTATTGCGTTCTCTTTTTTAGGATTCGTCTGATGCTATGGAGCAGTGCAGGGTGCGGTCATTCAGGTGGAATTTCGGGTGATTCAGTAATGCAGGTGGTTTCTTTTTCGAGAAAGTAGCTGTGTCAGGGTGGTCGTTTTGTTACGAAGTATGGGGATTTCTTGGGTGATCTGAGCCTTCTGAGGCTGTGGGGTGGGATATGGCCATATGGGTAAAATACTCAGCATGTGGATTGACGCTAGAGAGGAACTGAGCTTAATAGTTTGTCTTAGGAAGTTCAGTTCTTCATCAATTTCATCGGCGCAAGGGTTGCGCGGTGTGATCATCCATCGCCTACGGACCGTGTTTGGCATTGGGGATCTTTAAGAAAAGTTCTATTATTGGTAGTTAGTACTCGCATAATGGTGCCAAACAGAGGATGCGGCTGGGAAGCTTGAAATTTGGTCCAGTTGTAATGGCAGTTTGTTAGTAGCTTTAATCCATCATGCTTTAGTTGCCAGCTGTTTCACATGCTTTTAGTCAAGACTAGTGCTCCGGTTGTTAGTTTCGTAGCCTGCTCTTTTGTAAGCACGCTATGGTTTTCTTTGCATTGACCCAGAGATTACCTCATGCCATGCATAATAACTAAGTATGCTATATTTCTATATATGCCGCCCAAGACTCCAAAACTTCTGTTGGTTGTGGTTTCCTAAATCTGACACTGGTATGTATAACCGTTAGTTCCAACTTTCAACACTAGTTTGTTCTGGCTTAATTAAAATAGTAACCAGCAATAAGCAATCAAGCACTGCAGTGCTCTTTTAAGCATCAGTCTAAAAGGTAATCATGTGAAAATATATATAAGTGCGTTGTTTATACATAAACATGAAATCTTTCCAAACCATCTATCAGAAATTCACATGTCTTAGTCTAGAGGTGTAAATGTCAAATCTATTTCCAGATAGAATGAAAATGTTTATCGCTGCAGCTGCACCTGATCGTACTAGCTAGAGCAATTCAGTGTTGTCCTATGTTTGTTTTCCCTGAAGCTATTTGTTCATGAACCTTATTTGAGTTTTTTATCTGTAATGTGTAAATCGGCAGTTCTAGCTGTTTTTTTTTAAGTAGTGTTCTTTCATTACATATGCTGTACACAAGTTTAAGGAAATATGTAGCTTTTTCTAGTTCAATCAACCTTAACAGAACATGAAGACCCTAGTTTGCTAGGAACTTTTGTATCCACGGCCACAGCTGAAATGCTCATGGTATAAATTTCTATTCACTAGGCTTTGTTCAATATCATTGGTATTATCCAGATTAATCTAACTTAGTACTTATTCACATCATAATGAGCTTATTCATAGATTTCAAGAAAAGGAAATAAAAGATTATACAAGATGATTTAACCAATCAGCTAGATGAGAAGAATATCTTTTTCTTTAGCTGGTGGATAACTATGGCAACTTCATGCTTGAATTTTTTAGTTCCAGCCAATAATGCATTATCGTCTTCACGCTATCTTACATATTAAGAGTGACTTATTTTAATTTCTATTTATTATAGGAGAGAGTCGTCCAAAATCTACAATGCCAAGCCCAGTTCTTTGGCAAGTGCTCGGGATGTTGTGCTCTCACCTCAATCATCAAAAGGGCTTGCTAATCCTGAAAACCCCTCCCCTAAGAAGCGCAAGGGTCCTCTGCCATTCAGCATCGACCAGAATGAGTCGCAGAGCAAAGAGCTGAACCCTGTTGCTGTTGGGGATATCAACAACAGCCCAACGAAGTGCAGGATGCTATCGTCTCCAGCTGCTACAAGCAGTTCTCCATCAAAGAGCAGGAAAAAAGATGAGCATGAGTGCTGTACCCACATGCCTTGCCATAACCTGCAGAGAGAATTCAGTGACATGAATGTCTTTTCTTCTCCACCTGTTGGCCTTCAAACACGACCGATCTCAGTGTCAACCGCTGGTCAGCAAGATGTGGGGGCATCGACTGATGTGGTTTCTCCCAGGGAAAAGCGCAGGAAGAATTAAAACAGGGCGTGTCGGTATTTTCATCGGTCAACCGCTGGTGTCCATTTTAGACTGCAGAATCTAGTGGCTAGTCAGTGGTACCCATATTCGGTACAATGCTTTGATTACAATGTTCAGTCTTCAGTGGTGGTTTTGTATAGTGCTAGCCTTCTGGTATTCTTCCTTTTGATACATAATTATAGAAATGAATATGGAATTGAGAAAGGGACGCTTTATCTTATAAGCCATATGCGCTTTGATCAACGATTTTTCATTCGTTGTGCATTTACCTGTTTGGTTTCATTCATGGACGACCATGGGCGTAATCCCTGTTTTGTTTTGCGCAGTTTGATTTATTTATTTTAAAGACAAAGGGAAATAAGTTTATGACACGGATGACCAAAGACCAAAGGAAGTCAGGTTCACTTATAGCTCAACTGAAGATGCTGTAGGTTTCATCAGGGACAGTTGAAGATGAGATATTGGAGGAAACCAAATCTTGTGCCATTATAGCTGAAGATTTGGTTCCATCCAAATCTCACATTCAGCTTGCAAGGTTAGGTTCTTGAGACAGATTCAGGTGTCCATCCAACTATCACTTCTTGTAGCTAACACCCAGTGTCTGACATATGAACATAAGATATTGGAGGAAACCAAATCTTGCCACACCCGGCGGTAAGATTTGGTCCCATCCAACACTCAAATTCATCTGCCAAAATTCTCCAAGTTGCGACGGCCAGACAGCGTTGAAGATAAGATGTTGGAGAAAACTGAACTCGTGAAGAAATGAATGTCTGGGGACATGGGAGAAGGGTTCAGTTTCCTACAACTCTTTACTTGCAGAGCTAACTAATGAAATCATATGCTTTGGCTTGAACATTTGAGACTCACGGCTGGCCCTTTTATAGACATTTCAGATCAACATCGAGTTCCTGCTCTGATCCATCCTCTCATTCTCCAGCACGAGCTGTGCATGCCCTGGAAACGGTTCCTGAAAAGCGGCGCTGCTTTCCAACAAACTCTGACCAAGATTATCGATCCTTTGCTATGCACTTGCATTTCAGATACTTCTACACCCTGAAAAACAGGAATACATGTTGAATATTGTGAGGCAAAATCTACAGTTGTATATTTCGTCCCACTTTACACATGCCACTCGAAAGAAACTGAACTTTTTTTCAGATATTTTCGAATATGTTTTTATGAGACCTTGTGCAGAGTTGAAAATCTTGCAGAACCGAATGCTCTTTTCCCTCCCATGTAGTTCAAAAGCTAATACTCAGCTAAGAGCACTGATTAGTATTGTCATGAGAAGTAGTACTAATAGTTAACGTTTGATTAGCACTAATAATGATTAATACTCAAACTTCTCTGCATTTTTTATGTTAGCAGTAAGAATACTAATAATTAGGCTAATCCACTAAAACTAGTTGAGTTGCGTTTTGGCGTTGCCCCTAACAAGCTTTTGCCTATATACTGTTTGGCAAATTAACTTTTTTCTGTTTTCGCGACTATTCTCCGCTGTAAATTGTAAGTGGGTTCAGTACAACACAGTTTAGTGACATAACCCGAGACTGAGAAATTAAAATAAAGCAGAAACCCATTACTCCAAAAGTTGGAGTGTTGGGCATTATCGTACAAAGCATGTGGTATATATTTTTCCTGAATTTGGACAACCTAGTGTCACAATGCTCCAAAATTTAGAACTTTCCTGCTATTCAAGTTTTGAAAGTTAGATTCAACTACTTGTGTATTGGGTGTTTTTCCTGAATCAAGAGCGTAGTTTTAGTTGTGGGAATCAACAGTTTAGAGATACAAATGTTTCCAATTTGTGTATATATACTGTAAATGCTTTGGGAGATGTTAATTTGTTCTGTTGCGTTATTTCAGTTATCTTGTTTTAGATCTTTTTAGGTCATAAGTGCTTTCTTAGTCTGTGCACATTATGAGCTGAGTACATATATGGTGGATCTAGTAGGCTCTTTTTCAGTTGGGGTCTAGTAGGCTTTTAACATTACTAGCATTGCATGTTCCATCTGCACTTGTACAACACCTCCACCGGTCATGCGCTGATTAAGGGTGGGTTAGTTTTTTGAGATGAAGAATGTAATCGGCTAGTTGGCCCACTATATTCACTTCCATATTCTTCTTGTATTCACCCTGCATTTCATTTGTAATAATTACTGGCTCACTAGGGTTGCCTATCACTAGTTGTTGTCGAAATACTTGGTTTCCAAATCAGGTCGTGAATCCTTATTTCTCACACGCAACTGGTTTGGACGGTTGCAGGGATGCCATGTCGTTGCTATTTCAGGTCTTTGGTCACACAGTTCAGCCAAGCTACATGTAATTATTGTGACTAGGTAGGAAATGCGGCTTGCCGCACCCGGCAGCAAGCTGCCGGGTATGTTTATGTTCTATATATTTATACAACCACCGAAGCATTTCAAGTATAAAAAATCGCAAACAGAAGAAAGCTCATATAGAATGATACTCCTTCAAAAGAAAGTTGTAAATAGATAATATAACACCAAGAAAAAACATGCAAGGATGTATAGGAGCTCGAGGACACGTAGCCCTAATCATAAATGGGCTGGCCCATCCAGGGAGCCCACGCAGCGCCCCTGGCCTCACGCAGTTTGAACGACCCAGGCAAAATGAACCGTGTGCCACAACGGTTTCCCATGAAACAATAATCCCTGTAAACATTGTGACGATTTAATAAAAGCTTTGTGATGTTGCCTTAAAATAAATAAAATGAAACACTAATCCAGATCCTACAAAAAATGAATAATCATAAGAAAATGATAAGTATATATAAAAATATAAATAGTCCCTAAGAAAACGTTATTTTGTATCTTTGTGCATGTAAGGAAAAAACGAAAATTAATCAAAAAAGAAGGAAAACAACAATCTCCCATGAAACAATATTCCTAAAAATAATAAATATCTTGATTAAGGCATTGTAAGTAGACCAGTCAGAGACAGGAAACAAAACGATACCATTAATGCGCGTTAACAAAAGGTACACGTCGGGTGTCCAAACCAGGAGCACATCTAGCAATCAGTATCATGCATGCATGTATAAAGAAGAATCAGAACAGGAGCAATGCCAACGTAACAAAGTTGCAAGGAAACTGATGCAAAATACATGTATGCGCCCTTTTTTGATACAAAGACATGAACACCACAAACGTGACTAAAGCAGTGGACAACACACACACACACACACACACACACACACACACACACACACACACACACACACACACACACACACACACACACACACACACACACACACACACACACACATATATATATATATATATATATATATATATATATATATATATATATATATAGGTCATCTGCCAACAACAACCATAAGCAACACAATTCTGAGTCTGCTGTTACTCTGCCACATCATCGGCGACACACATTCAGCAAGCAGAACATAATAAGATAGGTCCGTTCAAATTTGAAAGTACACGCGTCACGTACCGCATACATGAAATAAAGAGGAGATTATATACTTCATGTAGACGGGGCCGTACGAAGAAGGGGCTTCATCGTTGAGCACATAATGAAGCACCACGGACATCATCAAACCGGGTTTCGTCGTACGTCCGTAGCTAACCATCACAGGCCTGAGACATGAAAAGGCGAAGTCAAAATAAGAACAGCACACGCACCACGGCAACAAACAGACAACAGAGACAAGGAGAAGACATACATTCCAAAAGGATGGACCATTCGGCACCAGCTGCTCTAGAGCCTAAGCCTTTTTTTGGCGCTGGGATCCTCGCCTCCCTCCTCTGCATCAGTAACCCTTCAAAGACAACCAACAGTTCAGCACAACAAAACGGAACCGCATCAAGCCACACAACAAGCAATCCAAAATATCTGGAAAAGGGCAAGCACCTTAAAGAAGTATCTCCATCAACACTCAAGGCCTCAGAATCAGCATCCGGATCCATGACCTTATGAAAAAAATGAACAGGAACCAACATGTTAAATTAAGACAATGTATCCCGAATCATCTTGTTAGCCGTACGATAGAAGAGAGCAAGCACCTCATTAGCAGCAAGAGGTAGCAGAGCCGCACGCACAACAGTCTTGGATGCCTTATCGTTTGCCACTCGCTTTCCATCGGCACTGCAATTCAGAAACCTAACACAAATTAACCTGAAAATTTGAAACATAGTATTCCCAAGGAAGTAGAGCAGGCTAATCTTCAGTGCGTTTGCATCACTTACGCTTTATTGACAGATGCCGGAGAGGCCCGACCACGGCCAGGCTGAACTCTAGGAGTACGAGCCTCCTGACAGGAATATAAACAAAGACAAAGAAGCTAGCCTGTCAAAAGTAATAGAAAAAAAGAACAACTAAACAACATTCCACTGTGATATGATCTGTACATTTGACTGGCCAACAGACAGGAGATCCATAGTGGTCAGTGATGGTATGGACTCGACTGGAAGCACGGTAGGTGAGCTAGCAGCAGCATCATGAGGCAGTAGACTCGTGCCACTCTCAGACTGTTCAGACGAATCAGCCTTGCGATACTCAACCGTGGAACGGGAACCCTTCTCCACTGGAACATCAATACGGTTGACCTGGAACGAGCTATCCTCTGCCTCAGGATGGAAGCTCTTCAGAGAGATAGACACTACAAATCGGTACTTCCGGCCAGTCAATGTAGAAAGCTCGTGGGGAATGGCATCAACCCCACGGGCTATTTGAACAACCTCATTAAGAGGCATTCGGTTAGAATGCCCTTCACGGAGTAGGGTGATCAAAGATTTTCCAACAATATCCCTCCCTGCTCTATGAAATAGAACGAACTCAGCCTCGCCTGTGTCATCAGCCCCCACGAACAGATGCGATACCTATCACAAAGCATATAAATGCGTTAAGGGCAATGAAAATAAGATTATAAAGATTGCAATGGACATCCAGATGAGGCAGCACCTTGGCAGTGCATTAGTGCACGAGCATTTTGGATCATTGCACTTGTAGACAGACCCATATGGCTGGGAAGACTTGTGACATTTCTCACAGGACATGAACCACCAGCGTTGTCCAGGACTGAACCTAGCCAATGTAACCGATGAGAAGAAACTGGCATCCTACAAATACATCGCACGACAAAATAGCCAGGTCAACCACCAAAACAATGGAAGTCTCCCCCCTCGTCAGATGAGATAAGTATATTGAAGTGACTTACTTTGTTTTTATAAATGTCTAAAGCCAGCAGCTCAGCCACTGTTTTAGTCTCCATCTCAACATGTGCAACCACCTCAGCCATTGTTTGTCCTGGTAAAAGTATCTTCTCTATAGGAGAGAACTTGCCCTGGAGCCTGTAATTAGGAGAGAGAAAAAAGCATGAAACAACACATGAAGCAATGTCAAAACAATGTATTACGAATATTTTTCTAGGGAAAGACAACGAACCTTGCATGAAAATCTATTATCTCAGTGATGTCATCATTAATGTACCACAGGCACGATGCACTTCCACTAACCCCCCCTCCGACCTACATACAGGACAAAAACATGCGTTATGATTGGCACAGGAGGTCAAACACACAGGATGTTTATCATCAAAGCTGATAAAGACCAGACCTTGATAGTTTTTGACCAGAGTGCCAACGAAGAAAGCAAAGACCGGCCCGATCTGACCAATTGCGATGACATCCTCCGCATCAAACGACGTCGCACGCTCGCCCCAGAGCACAACATTTATCTGATACCCACTACACAGAGCATAGGACAGAGCACGAATTTGATGAAATGCCATAACAGTCTAAGCCAGTGGAATTCATAGCAGATGTCTAAGGGAGCACGACAGCAGACCTGAGATCCCTAATGGTGACGATTCGTTTCACAGAAGGTTCGGCCCTGCTTGAACTATGATACTGCATGGCGTCTGACACGCCAACAATGAGGCCAAGTACATCTACAATCCACATGAAGAGAAATCAGCTAACGGTCATACAAAGAACAAAGCAACCACAACAAAAAGAACTAACCTGTAAAGAAAGGAGGCCTCTCGAGTGGCGCAGGTAGGTGGGCCAATTCAGTGAGCGAATAGGTGCAGAATGGAAACTCAAGGTATGTGTCAGCGGTTGGGTCAAAAGTGGTGAATCTATTAAACCTGATCATGTTCACCGAATCGACGGGTTTGAAATAGTTTTTATTGGGGAACACCAGGAACTGGCATATGTCATATGCACAACCTTCGACAATTTTATCCATGAACTTTGAAACCTGCTTCTCAGAGATCTCAGCATATATGTGGTTACCCTGGTAAGACAGAACGATAAAGCATCAACAAATGTCATGAACTCACACGGCAAAGCAGTAATTTCCTTGGACCATCATCAAACAACATTAAAGAGTAAAAATGGCAAGCAACACGAGCCATAAGGACAAATCAACTACCTCGGCGTCCAGAAGGACCAAGTCGGTGTGCTTTATGGGCCCAACGTCAGTGTCCCCACGATGCTACCACATCCGCGAGACAAAAACCTGGACAGTGAGACGGCTGTTTCCCGGGACAAGTCCAGCCAAAGCAGTGATATCCATCTGCAGCAAGGACACAACAAAAGTACAACACAAGAGTAGGCAAAATGGCCAAATGTTATAAAGCATGATAGACATGGATAAGATGAAGATCATCATCATGTAAAAGAACTACAGCAATAAAGTACAACACAAAAAGACCTTGGATACAAGGAATCCTATCGCTATACATAAACACCCAGGCAAAGCCCGATCAGAAGAAGCACGTAGATTACCAAAAACCTGACCATACACAGCACAAAATACAAACCACTACGCACGAGCACTATGTCATCCCAGCAGATCGAAAGATCTCTGGGAAGACAACATTTTTCGTCCTGGAGCCACAGGTGCCATCATCGTTAACTATAAGGATCCTCAAGGAATCTCTGGAGGTAACACGAGACACTGCTACATATAGCTGGCCATGGGTGAAGACAGGTTTTTTAAGATATACACCAACCGAAGAGAGCGTCTGGCCCTGGCTTTTATTGAATGTCATGGCATAGCACACACGCACTGGAAATTGGCGTCGTCGAAGCACAAACGACGACTTCGACTGCTTTGACAACAATTCAATTCTAGGGATATAGACGGTATCACCCACGTGGGATCCGGTCATTATAATAGCCTCAATAACGCGATCGCCTAGGTCTTTTACAATAAGATGCGTGCCATTACAAAGACCATTCGGCTGGCTCAAATTTCTCAGCGGCATAATCGGAACCCCCTTCTTAAGAGTAAGCCTGTGGCATGGAAAGTTAATGATCTTTAAAGTATTCAGATACTCTACAGGATAAAACAGACTCTCCTCTTGAACACAATCTCCAGAGCTATCTACGGAATCAGCACTCAAATATTCTCTGCTAGCAGTTGGAACCAGATTCATAACATGAACATTAATTTCCTCGGCAAAGTCATTGGTCGTTGCTAGAATGGCCCTCTCTCGCAAATAGTCAGGTCTTAGATAATTATCCACAAAGTCATTGTAAATGGAAGAAATGATGGCAGATATCGGACTACCATCAGTTAGAACCAACAGATCATCCGGTATTCTTATCCAAGAAGCTCCAGTCCCATCGCCCCGTTTCGTAAAAGGCAATTTCCCCTCACCAAGATCTAAGACCCATCTACTAAACAAAGAAGTAGCCTCTTGTACCCTAGCATCTGCATTCGGCACAGCCAATCGCATGTTAATTGTAAGGGACAACGTACGAACATGGCGCCACAACGGAGAATTTGTAATGGCTGCATCAACAATTTGAGGCCTAGTACCCCCTTCAATAACCGGCAATATCTGTCTAAGGTCCCCCCTAGAACCATGATCAGTCCACCAAACGGGAGGGCCGCACGCGATGCATCATGTGTAGAAAGAACATCACGCAACGTCCTATCCACGGCCTCAAAACACATTCTATGTGTCATAAGCGCCTCATCCCAAATGACTAAAGACGCTGCTTCAAACAACTTGCAAAGGCGAGAACCTCTTTTAATATCACACACCATATCATCATCAATGTTAATTGGTATTTTAAAACGGGAATGAGCGGTTCTTCCACCGGGCAGCAGCAGAGACGCAATACCCGATGATGCAACAGTAAGTACTATCTTTCTCTCGCCTCTAAGTAAAGCACATATTGAACTCCAAAGGTAGGTTTTCCCAGTACCTCCATACCCAGAAACAAAGAAACCCAGACCACCCGACCGAACACAATCGACAATAGTCTTATAAGCAGCCATCTGATTAGCATTCAAACTACGAAACATGGTAGGCGCCTCTCTAGCCAAAGAAACAACATCGTACGACATTTCTTCATGAATTAACTTATTATCAATGAAGGGGCATCAATATCATCAAGCGTTCGGGACGACAAATTGAACTCATGAATATCAGAACCATGCTTTAAAAATATGCCAGCCAGCTCATCAAGAAGCATGTTTCTAAGCCTATCGATAGGAACCTCGTAATTTTCATTATCCATCACAGAACACACCGCATGTTGGATATCATCCGCCATGCTCAACCAATAGCGTTCAAAAAAATCCCTCTCATCCCTAACATGGCAATTTATGAGCATGGTGACAAACAATTGTCTAAGACGATTTCCAAACCCCCAAACCACAGCCTCATCAAACGCCATGTACCATTCACTGTCATCTCCTAATAAACCCCTGGCAGCACAAGCATCTTTAAAACTATCGTACACACATCCATTATACGTCCTAAGGTCTATAAAAGATCTAGCACCCTTAACAATCATCAAGAGCATGCGCAAGTAGTACAACTCACCTTTCGTAGGACAAACATAATATATGCGACCAATTTTCTCACCACCACCTCTTTCGTGCCATGATCTATTCACAGAGTCCCAAGTCCATTCAATTGGAAAATCACAATAAGTTGATGAACGGGCATGCTCATACAATTCATTTGCAACAAACCATTTAGTCAACATTGTTTTTTTCAACTTTTCAGAATTTGAAAGCTTGGTAAGATCAACACCGGGAAAGTAACGAATAACATTCATGCCAGGCAGGTGAATGACTAACCTCTCTACAGAAGGCATTCGACAATGTATTGGGAAACCAAATATACGCCATAACACATCATACTCACAAATGTAACGACAACGCAGATACTCTTGCACCTCATCTACATGACCATCGCCATACACACCTACCTTTTTAAAACGCTCTAACATCACCTTAGCGTAATCAGCGCCCTTTGTGACATATTTAAACAAGTATTTCATCACTTGAGTCTTATTACACCACTCTACATTAATGTGGGCCTGAAACTTTTTAAGCAAAGCCATATTATAAGGAACCACATGCCTATTGTCAAGATAATGGCCGTTTTTAAAGATGGTCCGACCGTCGTTACGACGTCGATATAAGGCAAATCCCTTGTCATCTATGATCGTTTCATCTCTAAACTCTTTTGGGAAATGCTTTGAACAAGAACCCTTTTTCATGCAAACACATTTATCATTCATTTTCCCACAGGGCCCGTGCATCATAAACTCAGAAACCAACACATAACCCAAGGGGTCTGCTAAGGGATCAGGTATTTCAGCAGAGATAAAGGAATCTATACTCTCAACACCAATCTCACCTTGATCACCTACCCGCCAAACCAATATGTGTGCGTGTCGTAGACCCCTCTTCTGTAACTCAACAGTATACAACACTGAAAAGAGACACACAAAACACCAGCGAGAAGCAAGACCTATCATACAACACAACCAAGGGGAAAAAACATAACAAACAACAGCACATGCAGCGTAATCAAACACAAAGACAAAACATAGTACCAGCCTTGATAGGACCATAAGCCTTTCCGCATTTGATCTCTTCCAAGTACTCCACGAGCTTCATATGGTACACCCTAACAACTATATCCGCCCTATCAGAGGGCTTCTGCCCTGGCTCCAATGCCGTAGTGATCTCAGGCCACTTGGGATTATAGGTGAAAGTAGTAAAGATATCAGGAGCACCGTGCACCCTACATATGGCAAGACCGTCTTGGAAATTTTCCTTGTAATAACGGGGACCATCGATGTGGCTGGATGGCAGAATGGTCTTCTTCCCAACAAGAGTGCTATCAACACACCCCTCATTAATGGCATCGGTTATACCTTGCAGATGTTCAGCCCTAAGCATGTCCTGGTTTTTCAATATATATACCAAAGCCTGTTCTCATCGATGCATGCACGTGCATCCACAACGGACTGAGAAGACAGCAGGCCATAGCACAGGTATGGATTGGGCTGATCACCCTTATAATGACACATAAAACGATA